>NC_135967.1:46299812-46312312 GCF_053455715.1 Rhinoraja longicauda | reverse complement strand
CTCACTGTGATGGAAGGCCACAATGTCTTTTCTCTTCCCCTGCCGTTTTCTCCCGCGGTCAGGCTGTTGAAGTTGCCACGTTCCAGGCCGCGCCGGACGGTGAAAGGTCCGCGGCGGGCCGACCCAAGCCCCGCGATTCGGGGCGGGCGAAGACGCTGCCGCTGCCGGAGCTCCCGATGTCGGCCCCCACCCAGGGCAGGGCCTGCGAGTTTCCGATATCCACGCAGCCCGCGGCCGAAGAAGCCTCCGGAGACGAGTCGCAGCCGCTCTCGCAGCGCCACCACAGCCTCCGAAGGCAGCCAGCTCTGCAGATGGTGAGTCCGGTCCGCGGGCTCTGCCAACCAGAGGCCCAGGTGGTCCCAGCTGGAGGCCGCCAGCTCCAGGTGTTTGGCCGATGGTAGTCCTCAGCGGGAACGGAGACAGAAACCCAGAAAACAAAGGTCGGGTCTCCGTTCGGAAGAGACCAGGCTGAGGACTGGTCCTTGATTATGCTGCTGGCCTTGCCGAGGCAGCGTGAGGTGTAGATGGAGTCAATGGTAGGGAGGTTGGCTTGTGTGATGGTCTGGGCTGCTGGCCTTGCCGAGGCAGCGTGAGGTGTAGATGGAGTCAATGGAAGGGAGGTTGGCTTGTGTGATGGTCTGGGCTGCGTCCACATGCAACTTAGATGCAAGTAATGCGGGTTGCGATGTTTAAATACATTGAAATACTCATCCATTGCAATTGCTGCTAAGAAGATTCCTTCCTCAAACAATGCGGTCTTTATTAATAGTGTCCTTCTAAGAGGTGTGACTAATTGCAGTTATAATTACAGCTTGGCAAATTGAATTTGAGATGCATTGACATCTGAATTTCAGCTCTCTCTCAGGCATCTTGGGCGGTAGAGTTGCTGCCTCACAGCGCCAGAGACTCGGGTTCGATCCTGACCACGGGCGCTACCTGTACGGAGTTTGTACGTTCTCCCCGTAACCTGCGTGGGTTTTCTCCGAGATCTTCTGTTTCCTCCCACACTCCAAAGACGTGCAGGTTTGTAAGTTAATTGGCTTGGTATAAGTGTAAATTGTCCCTGGTGTGTGTCGGACAGTGTTAGTGTGTGGGGATCGCTGGTCGGTGCGGACCCGGTGGGCCGAAGGGCTGTTTCAGTGCTGTATCTCTAAACCAAAATGGCGGCACGGTGGCTCAGCGGTAGAGTTGTTGCCTTACAGCGAATGCAGCGCCGGAGACTCAAGTTCGACCCCGACTACGGGCGCCGTCTGTACGGAGTTTGCACGTTCACCCCGTGACCTGCGTGGGTTTTCTCCGAGATCTTCGGTTTCCTCCCACACTCCAAAGACGTGCAGGTTTGTAAGTTAATTGGCTTGGTATAAGTGTAAATTGTTTTTAGTGTGTGTCGGACAGTGTTAGTGTGCGGGGATCGCTGGTCGGCGCGGACCCGGTGGGCCGAAGGGCCTGTTTCCGTGCTGTATCTCTAAACCAAACTAAACTAAAGTAAACACTGGTTAATCCCTTGTGTGTCTTCCACTGTGCTGGGCCAGGTAGACCTTCACTTCCGTCAGCACATGGGGCTCAGTGTCCCTGCGTTAACTACACACACACACACACACACAGAGCAGGGCAGGGGGCCGCTCGGCCCTAACCTACTGTCACAGAAGGCTGAGGAAGGTCGGCACGTCCCCAATGTCCACAGGTGCCACGTGGAAAGCAATTTAGACAATAGACAATAGACAATAGGTACAGGAGGAGGCCATTCGGCCCTTCGAGATGTTTCGCAGCATTTTTCAAGATGTTTCGCAGCATGGATCGGGAAAAAGAGATGAGAAAAAAAACCTTTTTCACCCAGAGAGTTGTGAACTCCCACTAGCCCCCAGGGCTGAATTGAATTGAATTGAATTGAATCGAATTTTATTTGTCACTAGACAAATTGGACCCGTTGGGCCCAAACCTCTCCTGCATTGGTGCAGCACCCTCTCCTCCCCCCCCCTCCCCTCTCTCCTCAACCCCCCCTTCCCTCTCCCTTCTCCCCCACTCCCCCTTCCCCCACCCTCCTCCCTCCTCCCTCCTCCCCTCCCCCTCCCCTCCTTTTAAACTTTAAAATGTGAATAACTTTAAAAATATAACGCCGATTTCAATAAAACTACTTGCATTATCACTAATGTGACAATGGTGAGTAAGGTGGGCCTAAAATTGTCGCGCTATCGTGTACGGTTTTGGCTGAAGTTCAGTCACAAACAAGATAACAAACGAGAGTTTTAGTATATAGATTCAAAACGAGTTTGAACAAGATTTAGTTACCATCAATAGTCAATAGTCAGTAGTCAATTTATTTGTCACATACACATAAATGTGCAGTGAAATGAAAGATTACCCACAGTCCAACAATAAGACCAATAAAAATAGGCAATAAAAAATATGCAATAACACATACAATCATAAACCAACACCAAACAAAAGAAACATCCATCACAGTGAGTCTCCTCCAGTCACCTCCACACTGTGATGGAAGGCCACAATGTCTTTTCTCTTCCCCTGCCCTCTTCTCCCGTGGTCAGGCTGTTGTAGTTGCCATGTCGGGGCGGTCGGGGCACAACACTAAAAAGGCAACAATAGCACACAACTACACAATTCAGCACCAACATCCATCACAGTGACTGTCATCCAGGCACCTCCAAGCTGTGATGGAAGGTCAAGAAAGTCTGATCTCCTCCCTGCTTCTTCACCCGCGGTCGGGCGGTCAAATCCGCTGCGTCCCGACTCCGACGCCCCCCGCCGGGCGGTGGAAGATCCCGCGGCCGATTCCAGCCCTCGCCGGACGACGGAAGGCCCCGCGAGCGGGCCGACCCAAGGCCCGCGATTCTGGGCGGACGAAGACACTGTCGCTGGTGCCCCCGAAACACGGTGGCCGATCAGCCTCCGACGCCACCATCCACAGGGGCCCGCGGCCGAAGCCTCCGAGGCCAGCCAGCTCCGCGATGGGACGTAAGTCTGGAGGCCGCAGGCTCCCTGTTGCTAGGCCGTGGCACGACACGGACAAAGCTCACATCTCTTTTGAAGAAGAAGATTTTCAAAAATGTTTCCCCACCACCCACATAATACACAACTAAAAGTCAACTATGACTTACAGCTAACATTAAAAACAAGACGAGAAGGAAAAGACAAACAGCTCCATCTAACTCTTTTTCAAATCCATCCAGTGAATTGGCCTCCACTGCCCTCTGTGGCAGAGATTTCCACACATTCACAACTCTCTGGGTGAAAAAGGACGAGAGGGGATCTTATAGAAATGTATAAAGTTGTAAAAGGACTGGACAAGCTAAGTGCAGGAACAATGTTCCCAATGTTGGGGGAGACCAGAAAGTTTCTTCTCACCTCAGTTTTAAATGGCCTTCCCTTTATTCTTAGACTGTGGCCCCTGGTTCTGGACTCCCCCAACATTGGGAACGTTTTTCCTGCACCTAGCTTGTCCAGTCCTTTTACAATTTTATACGTCTCAATGAGATCCCCTCTCAATCCTTCTAAATTCTAGTGAATAGAAGCCCAGTCTTTCCAATCTTTCCTCATATCACAGTCCCGCCATCCCGGGGATTAACCTGGTGAACCTACACTGCACTGCCTCAATAGCAAGGATGTCCTTCCTCAAATTAGGAGACCAAAACTGCACACAATACTCCAGATGTGGTCTCACCAGGGCAAAACTGCAGAAGGACCTCTTTACTCCTATACTTGCACTTTATTCTGTTTTAAAACTGTTATAATTTGTTTCATTGGGTTGTTTAAATTAATACTGACTAGCTAATTAATTTATTGCATCGTATGGGAGGCGCATTCCCAATCTCGTTGTACCCCTGTACAATGACAATAAAGATATATTGTATTGTATTATATTGTATTTTCCTACCGGATTTTTTTTTCCAGCTGTCACTCGGAAATAATATTTCTTAAAAATGGATTCTGGTGGAACTTATAAAATTCCCGCAAGTAAAAATAAATAAATCACTGTTAACTGAATATTTCATTGAGGCAGTACTGGGATAAAGATCGGTGATAATGTACTTCCAGACCCCCAGGGGCAACACCTTCCAAGGGCCAGTTAAGTGTCTGCTGAGACTTCTGACCCACGCAATTCATCGGAAGTAATACAATTTTCTTTCTTGTAAACTGAGTATTAAGTGGCAGCAACTTAAAGTGTAGCCGCAGTGAAAGCTGACCTCAGGTTTGCCGTTGAGCAGATTTGGCCATTGAAAGTGGGTTAGAGATTGTAAAGAATTACTGGTAGCGCAAAAAAGACCGCCTTATCAAGGTCACAAACACCTCCCCAGGCCCATTCCCCACTAACCTCCTTAAGATTGAGTTGAGATCAACAGAGGAAGAAGAGGAAGGGGTTAATTACGAGAGGGGGCAAAAAAAGAGCATGAAAGAAAGCTTGCGGGGAATATAACAACTGACTCTCTAAAAGCTTCTTCAGATACGTAACAAGGAAAAGATTAGTGGAGACAAATGTAGGTCCCTTACAATCAGAGACAGGTGGATTGAAGATTTCAAGATTTCAAGATTTCAAGATTCAAGATCAATTTATTATCACATGTACCAATTAAGGTACAGTGAAATTTGAGTTACCACACAGCCATACTAAGCAACAAGACACACAGCCACATAAAATAAAATTTAACATAAACATCCACCACAGCGGACATAGGATTATAATGGGAAACAAGGAAATGGCAGAACAGTTAAACGAGTACTTTGGTTCTGTCTTCACTAAGGAAGAATTAAACAATCTAGGGGGTCGAGGATCTAGTGGGAGGGTGGAACTGAAGGGAATCCACATCAGTCAGGAAATGGTGTTTGGTAAACTGTTGGGACTGAAGGCAGATAAATCCCCAGGGCCTGATGGTCTGCATCCCAGAGTGCTCAAGGAGGTGGCTCTAGAAATCATGGATGCATTGGTGATCATTTTCCAATGTTCTCTCGACTCTGGACCAGTTCCTGTGGACTGGAGGGCAGCCAATGTGTTGTGTCTTCGGGTTTGATGTCCTGATAATAACGACACAATTCAGGTTGTTTCAGTTGCCTTAATTTACTCCTTTATTCAGCTCCTTGCCTGTGTGGCGTAGTGATACTGAAAAGTGCTTACATACCTAATCACAGTGTGTGTGTGTGTGTGGTGAGTGTGCCTGATACAAAGTAGTGCAGGAGGTTGGGACTGCTACAATGAATATGTAGCATATGTAACATCCCCCCTTCTCAAAAGAAAAGAATAAAAGTTAGTGACACTAGAGGATTTCCAGAGCGAGGGTGGCAATCCTGTAGCAGATACCGTGGGATTATTCTGCCCACATTCATGGCATTCTGCTTTCTACTATACTACACAACAAAATATATAATGGCAGCTTGTTTTCTTTCAGGTAGTGCGTAGCCAGTCAAGAGTCATGTCTTGGCGTGACTTGTGACTTGTCCCTTCCAGTGCTAGCGATAACGCGCTGGGGGTAAGATGTTGCTCCTGGATCTAGTAGATCTGGTTGTTGCCTGCAGTGTTGCACTCGATGTATTGGTGACTTGTTGAGTCGTTTCCTGGCCATTGGTTGGTGCTGGTTGACTATATAACTCACTGGTAGCAGTTTGTGAGAATGTGTTGTCATCAATGGCAGGTGTTGCTGTTGCTGTGGGTGGTGTCCTAGGAGTTGCTGGTGTTGTCTTTGAAGTTGCAGGTGTTGACATTTCAGGTGTCGGGCGGATGTGAATTCTGTTTCGTCTCAACTGCCTGCCCGGTTCTGTCTCTATGATATATGATTTTGGGGTTCCAGCCCTACTGGTGATTTGTGCTGGGGTCCATTTCTTTGTTATTGGATCCTGAGCATGTACGTTTTGGCCTTGAAATAGTTCAGGCAAGTACTGTGCATTTTTGTTGTATTGTTTCAGCCCCTCCTCCTGGGCAGCTGCCAATTTTGCCCTTGTTTCTTCTTGGTCGATAGGGGGTTGGATTTTGCTTGGCAGGGTGGTTTTGTATTTCCTGCCATTTAGCATTTCTGCAGGAGACTTCATGTCAGCCTTTAGTGGAGTTGCCCGTAAGGATAATAGTGCCAGGTTTGGATCCTCCTTTGCCTCTCGGCATTTTATTAGTATTTTCTTGGCTGTCTGTACTTGCCTTTCAATAAACCCATGGCCCTTTGGGTAATGTGGTGAAGATGTTGTGATTTTGAACCCGTATTCGGTGGCCAGCTCTCTGAATTCCCGAGATGTGAATTGGGTTCCATTGTCACATACGATCTGCTCAGGTATTCCTTGCTCTGCAAACAACCCTCTAACAATTGACACAATTGTTTTAGCTTTCAAGTCCTTTATGTTTCTCACAAATGGGAATTTGGAGTAGTAGCAGGCCATAATCAAATACCATTGCTGGTTCTCTGTGAACAGGTCTGCTCCGATGGTTTGCCATGGCCGGCTTGGGATATCACTGGGTGTCATTTCCTCCTTCTGTTGTGAATTCCTGTATTTTTGGCATATGTGGCATGTAGATACCAGCTTTTCTATGTCCTTGTACATGCCTATCCAGTACACAGCGGATTTAGCACGGAGTCTGCACTTTTCCATTCCTAAGTGTCCTTGGTGGATCTTTTCGAGGATTTCTTTTTTCATGGACTTGGGTATGATGATTCGTGATCCGGCCAGCAGGACTCCATTCTCTACCGAAATATCATCACGGATGGTCCAGTATTCGCGGAGGATAGGCTGAACTTGTTGTCTCTTTTCTGGCCACCCCTGTATTACCATTTGGGTGAGGAGCTGGAGTTCTTCATCTCTGGCTGTTTCCTCTTTAATCTGTTCCAGCTTCACGCTTGTCACACTCACAATGTGGTGGATCTTTATGCTCAGCCCTTCCATCTCTTGTTTGTCATGTGTTGATAGTCTGGATAGGGCGTCAGCTAGCAGCAGGTCTTTTCCTGGCTTGTATCTGATGTTGTAGTCGTAGCTCTGTAGCCTCAGTAATAGTCTCTGTAGTCTGGCTGGTGCTTTGGTGAGGTTTTTTTTTCCGATTTGTTCTAGAGGGCGGTGGTCTGTTTCGATGTCGAAATACCTTCCATATAGGTAAGTGTGAAATTTCTCGCAGCCATAGACTACTGCTAAGAGTTCTCTCTCTATGTTTGCGTACCTTGATTCTGTAGGAGTGAGTGCTTTGGATGCATACGCAATAGGTCGGCCATTTTGTATCAGTACTGCTCCAACTCCTCTCATGGAGGCATCAACTTGGAGTGTTACAGGTTTCTGTCTGTCATAGTACTGCAGGATCGTTTCTTTGCTGATGAGTTGTTTTAATTTCCCAAAATCTTGGCTATGTGAAGCACACCAATCAAATTCAGCGTCGTCTTTCATCAATTCACGGAGATTTGCTGTATGATTAGCAAGCTTAGGTATGAAGACTCCCATGTATTGTATGAGCCCTAGGAAACTTCTTAACTGTTTCTTGTCTTTGGGTTCCTCCATGTGGTTGATAGCATCCACTTTTGTAGGGTCCGGTTTCACTCCTTCTGCAGAGTAAATCAGTCCAAAGAATTTGCACTCCCTTTCTTTGATTATGCATTTGTCTGCATTGAGCTTTATGCCGGCTCTTCGAGTTTTTTCCATAGCCTCATGGAGGTTGTAATCATGCGTGTTTTCATCTCTGCCGTATACTTGGATATCATCTGCTATCCCGATTGCCCCTTTACAGCCTTTGTATGTTTCATCTATTTTCCGCTGGAAGACATCTTGACTCACCTTCAGCCCGAATGGGAGCCTGTTGAATCTGAATCTGCCAAATGGCGTGTTGAAAGTGGTGAGCATTGATGACTTCCGGTCTATTTTGACGTTCCAATATCCATTGCTAGCATCCAGCTTGCTGAACACCTTGGAACCGGCTAGTGCGGGTGTGATCTCTTCAAGGGTTGGAGTTGGATAATGGTCGCGCTTCAATGCATTGTTCAGATCCCTGGGATCAAGGCATATCCTTAGTTTTCCGTTTGGCTTTTCTTTGATAACAATTGAATTTACCCAATCAGTTGGTTTAGTTATTGCTGTGATGATGCCCTTTTCTTCCATTTCGTTTAGTTGTTCCCTTAGCCTCTCTTTCAGTTCAAGGGGAACACGGCGGGGTGGGTGGATCACTGGCTTCACACTGGGGTCTACTGTGATATGGTATTCGTATTCCTCAAAACAACCAACGGTATCGTCAAAACACTCTGGGTACATGTCCATCAATTCTTCTTTGTTCCTGATGGGCGGCCGGTTTTTGATGGGTATGTTTCTGTCAATTCTGCAGGAGTTTGTCTTGATTTCATAGTTGATTGACACAATCTTCAGTCTTTGGCACGTGTTCAGGCCGAGAATAGCAGGTCCTTTCGATTTAGTGATGAAGAAGGGGCATTTCACTTCTTTCCCTTTGTATGTTCCTGCTATGATTATTTTGCCTAGCTGTGGGATTATGGAACCTCCGTATGCAGCTAGGACTACATCGCTACTTCCAAGGATTCCTTTCCTGACGCTGCCATCTTTTGTCATGTGTTCAGGGAATATCTTTCCGTAAAGATTGACTGGTAAGATATTGCTCTGGGCTCCAGTATCAATTTTGAGCCTTAGATTAATCGTTGTTCTTTTCTTTCCCACTTTTTTCTGTAGTTGTATTATAGTATATGCTTCCTCTCTGTTGCTATGTGTTTTGCTGTTTCCCATTTCGTGGACGTCAATGGTCCCAACGGAAAGGAATTCTTCCTCAGAGGTATCTGAGGTTATCTCCTCTTCCTGTTGGACGTGTGCGTGTATTTGTTTCCTTCTCGTATTTCTATCGTTCTTTGACCATTGCTGCTTTGGCTTGGTGCTGTATGATTTTGTTGACCTACACATTTTCTTCCAGTGGTTAGGCCTCCCACATGAGTTGCAGGTAGTCCCGTATGCTGGGCACGCCCTGCGATCATCAAATGCATGCTCTGTACCGCAGTTCCAGCAGCTTCTTTGGCTTGCTTGTTTGTTTGCATGCCTAGAAAATGTCTGCTTTGGAGCCTTTAAGGTGGAGCCAGGGTCACGTTTTGAGAGAGCGTCTATATTCACTCTGGTGCTGCTCTGAGATGAGCCAACTTGAAGGCAGAGGGAGGACATTTGTTTCCTTGTGGCTTCGAAAGCTCTGGCAGCATCTACGGCGTCTTTTAGGTTGAGGGTGTCTTTCCCTATTAGGGACTTTTGGACCTCTTGGTGGGCGCACCCCCATATTAGCTGGTCGACAATTCTGTCATCTTCATCACCAAATCTGCATTTCTTGGCCACGTTCCTTAGTCTCGAAAGGAAAGTGTCGGTTGTTTCTTGTGGGTCTTGTCTTAGCCCTTGGAACTCATACCGATGGATTCTGTGGTTTGATTTGGGCTCCATATGGTTCGCAAACCTTTCAAGGACTATTCCCGGATTATTGCAGTCAGGCTCTGTTAAGCTCCAACTGTTAAAAATGTCTAGACCCTTCTCCCCGAGCCATAGTAAAATATAACTGACCTTCTCTTCATCTGCAGTTCCTTTCAGGAAGCTTTTAAATGCCAGCTGGCTCTTTTGTTTGAATTTCTTGAACGCCTCCACCACATCATCGGCGTCCCAGTTCATCGTAGGGTGGAGGCTCATTGCTGCTGTGGAGGCCGCCATCTTGTGTTGTTAGGCGGGTGCACAAAAAAAATCAATTTCTCTGCAGCCGCTGTTCCTAATTCACAATAGCGATTCACAATAGCGCGGGTTTTTACTCGAAAGTCACCGCTGCCACCATGTTGTGTCTTCGGGTTTGATGTCCTGATAATAACGACACAATTCAGGTTGTTTCAGTTGCCTTAATTTACTCCTTTATTCAGCTCCTTGCCTGTGTGGCGTAGTGATACTGAAAAGTGCTTACATACCTAATCACAGTGTGTGTGTGTGTGTGGTGAGTGTGCCTGATACAAAGTAGTGCAGGAGGTTGGGACTGCTACAATGAATATGTAGCATATGTAACACAATGTAACTCCACTTTTTAAGGAGGGAGAGAGGAGATGGGGAATTATAGCCCAGTTAGCCTTACATCGGTAGTGGGGAAGATGCTGGAGTTGATTGTTAAAGATGTTATAGCAGCACATTTGGAAAGCAGTGACAGGTTCGGTCAAAGTCAGCATGGATTTATGAAGGGGAAATCAGACTTGACTAATCTTCTGGAATTTTTTGAGGATGTAACAAGTAGAATGGATAAGGGGAGAGCCAGTGGATGTGGTGTATCTGGACTTTCAAAAGTGACAAGGTCCCACACAAGAGATTAGTGTGCAAAATTAGAGCACCTGGTATTGGGGATAGGGTATTGACATGGATAGAGAGCTGGTTGGCAGGCAGGAAGCAAAGAGTAGGAATTAACGTGTCCTTTTCAGAATGGCAGGCAGTGACTAGTGGGGTGCCGCAAGGCTCGGTGCTGGGACAATAATATATTGTTATTTACAATATATATTAATGATTTAGATGAGGGAATTAAATGTTTGCGGATGACACAAAGCTGGGTGGCAGTGTGAGCTGCGAGGAGGATGCTATGAGGCTGCAGGGTGACTTGGATAGGTTGGGTGAGTGGGCAGATGCATGGCAGATGCAGTATAATGTGGATAAATGTGAGGTTATCCACTTTGGTGGCAAGAACGGGAAGGCAGATTTATTATCTGAATTAACCTAGTGTACGGGAGTTGGCCTAGTGAACCTGCGCTGCACTGCCTCGGATCTTGGATGGTTACATCCATCGGTATCTTTCCCAGCTCCACAGTTTAGATTTTAGATTTAGAGATACAGCGCGGAAACAGGCCCTTCGGCCCACCGAGTCCGCGCCGCCCAGTGATCCCCGCACACTAACACTATCCTACACACACGAGGGACAATTTATTTACATTTGCCCAGTCAATTAACCTACAAACCTGCACGTCTTTGGAGTGCGGGAGGAAACCGAAGATCCCGGAGAAAACCCACGCAGGTCACGGGGCGAACGTACAGACGGCGCCCGTAGTCAGGATCGAACCTGAGTCTCCGGCGCTGCATTCGCTGTAAGGCAGCAACTCTACCGCTGCGCCACCGTGACCGCCCTTGGTCAACTTGCGCTGGTCACAACCTGACTGTGGTTGGCTGATGGCTCACTTGTTTAAAACAAAACTACCAGACTGTCAGAAGTCTCTCCGCATCAGGACTCACAGGAGCAGAGATTGGAAGAATGTTTATTGAACGTTCTGTCAATCTATTTGGGAACATAAAATCAATGAACCATCCGCCCCATTTAGAAACGCAGAACATAGAAAATAGGTGCAGGAGGAGGCCATTCGGCCCCATCGTGCCAGCACCGCCATTCAATATGATCATGGCTGATCATCCACAATCGGTACCCCATGACTTTCCTAACACAATGTACCATATATAAAAATACATGTAAATCAATATTTATGGGTGGCACAGCGGTAGAGTTGCTGCCACACAGCGCCAGAGACCCGGGCTCCACCCTGACCGCGGGTGCTGTCTGTACGGAGTTTGCACGTTCTCCCCATGACCTGCGTGGCTTTTCTCCGGCTTCCTCCCACATTCCAAAGACGACCAGATTTTGTGTAAGAAGGAACTGCAGGTGCTGGTTTACACCGAAGATAGACACAAAACGCAGGAGTAACTCAGCGGGACGGGCAGCATCTCTGGAGAGAAGGAATGGGTGACGTTTCGGGTCTGAAGAAGTGGTCTCGACCGGAAACGTCACCCGTTCCTTCTCTCCACAGATGCTGCCCGTCCCGCTGAGTTACTCCTGCATTCTGAGTCTACCTTCAGACAGGCAGGTTAATTGGCTTCTGTAAAAAAAAAAAATCGCCCCTGGTGTGTGTGTAGGACAGTGCTAGTGAACGGTGATCGCTGGTCGGCACGGTTTCGATGGGCCGAAGGGCCAGTTTCCGTGCTGTATCTCGAAAGGTAAAAAACCTAAAAAGATACAGAAGTTGCTTGTGATACTGGAATGTGTCGGAGAATATTCATAACAGCATAAATGTTCTGACATATGGGCCGGATTGAGTGGTTACGGAGTATATGTCTTTGATATACCTCTGCAGGGTAATGCTTGGAATGTTCTGGAAATGGATCCAAATTCCACCGAATGTATTCTTAGAATTGAATCCAATTTATTTCTGCTCCCCCTCCCCCCCCATGCCCCCCCCCCCCCCCCCCCCCCCCCCCCCACCGGTGGGGTGCAGGTCAGGGTACGAGCTGCAGGAAAAGCAGAGGGAATCCCTCTGAGCAAAAACAAACGCTACCGAACGGCCATCAATGAACGATATGGCTGATCAACATCACCATGCTAGCGGTGAGACCCAGCCGGGCGAAAATCAGCCCACAGGCCTCCCTCATCAGTACCTCAAACGTACATCATTGGCTTGAACTACTTTGGAACACATGCTCTGGTCATCAAAGTGGACAAATTCAAACTCTCTCTTTCTCACCCTCTGTCTCTCTCTCTGTCTCTCCCCGTT
>NC_135967.1:46185653-46299312 GCF_053455715.1 Rhinoraja longicauda | reverse complement strand
CTGTTTGCTACCGAGCAACGTGGTCGTGGAGCCAGTGACAGAGTCGTGGAGTCACACAGCGTGGAAACAGGCCCCTCGAGCCAGCACCGCCATTCAATGTGATCATGGCTGATCATTCTCAATCAGTACCCCGTTCCTGCCTTCTCCCCATACCCCCTGACTCCGCTATCCTTAAGAGCTCTATCCAGCTCTCTCTTGAATGCATTCAGAGAATTGGCCTCCACTGCCTTCTGAGGCAGAGAATTCCACAGATTCACAACTCTCTGACTGAAAAAGTTTTTCCTCATCTCAGTTCTAAATGGCCTACCCCTTATTCTTAAAATGTGGCCCCTTGTTCTGGACTCCCCCAACATTGGGAACATGTTTCCTGCCTCTAACGTGTCCAACCCCTTAATAATCTTATACGTTTCGATAAGATCTCCTCTAATCCTTCTATATTCCAGTGTATACAAGCCTAGTCGCTCCAGTCTTTCAACATATGATAGTCCCGCCATTCCGGGAATTAACCTAGTAAACCTACGCTGCACGCCCTCAATAGCAACTTGCTCACACCGACCGACGTTCCCGCTCCTACGCCAGTCCCAGGTGGACACAAAATGCTGGAGTAATTCAGCGGGTCAGGCAGCATTTTGGGAGAGAAGGAACGGGTGACGTTTCTCTCCCGAGATGCCGCCTAACCCGTTCAGTTACTCGAGCATTTTGTGCCTGCCTTCGATTTTAAACCAGCATCTGCAGTTTTTTTCCTACACTAGTCCCACCTGCCTGCGTTTGGCCCATATCCCTCTAATAATTGTCCGAATGTTTTTTAAACTTTGTTGTGATCAAACCTCGACCACCTCCTCTGACAACTCACCACCCACCACCATTTGTGCAAAGAAATTAGACAATAGACAATAGGTGCAGGAGGAGGCCATTCGGCCCTTCGATCCAACACCGCTATTCAATGTGATCATGGCTGATCATTCTCAATCAGTACCCCGTTCCTGCCTTCTCCCCATACCCCCTGACTCCGCTATCCTTAGGAGCTCTATCCAGCTCTCTCTTGAATGCATTCAGAGAATTGGCCTCCACTGCCTTCTGAGGCAGAGAATTCCACAGATTCACAACTCTCTGACTGAAAAAGTTTTTCCTCATCACCGTTCTAAATGCCCTACCCCTTATTCTTAAACTGTGGCCCCTTGTTCTGGACTCCCCCAACATTGGGAACATGTTTCCAACCTCTAACGTGTTCAACCCCTTAATAATCTTATATGTTTCGATAAGATCTCCTCTCATCCTTCTAAATTCCAGTGTATACAAGCCCAGTCGCTCCAGTCTTTCAACATATGACAGTCCCGCCATTCCGGGAATTAACCTAGTAATTCGTAAATTGTCCCTCAGGTTCCTATTTTTTTCTTCCCCTCCTCACCTTAAACCTATTTAACCGCTGGTTCTTGATTCCCCTGGCCTAGGTAAATTTTACGGAGATCTTTTGTATTTAATTTTGTTTAGACATTCAGCGCAGAAACAGGTTGCTTCGGCCCACCGAGCCTGCACCGACCAGCGATCCCCTGAGACCTGTCGCTGGTTGTACAGCGATGGCACACTCAGTTGTAATTGTCTACCCTATAAGTTCACAAGACCCCACTGAGCAACTTGTCGGATAGGAATCCCATCAGCAAATGGTGTTTCGTTGCTGCCACGGACTTTGCACCAGCCTGTATTCACTGGGGTTTAGAAGGATGAGAGGGGATCTCGTAGAGACGTATAAGATTATAAAAGGACTGGACAAGCTAGATGCAGGAAAAAATGTTCCCAATGTTGGGGGGAGTCCAGAACCAGGGGCCACACAGTCTAAGAATAAAGGGGAGGCCATTTAAAACTGAGACGAGAAAAAAATATTTTTCACCCAGAGAGTTGAGAATTTGTGGAATTCTCTGCCACAGAGGGCAGTGGAGGCCAATTCACTGGATGAATTTAAAAGAGAGTTAGATAGAGCTCTGGGGGCCAGCGGAAACAAGGGATATGGGGAGAAGGCAGGCACGGGTTACTGATTGTGGATGATCAGCCATGAATGGTGGTGCTGGGTTATTTTCTATGTTTCGATGATGTGTATTGAGATAGTTCAGTTTAATTTAGTTTAGTTTGGTTTAGAGATACAGTGTGGAAACAGGCCCTTCGGCCCACTGAGTCCGCGCCGACCAGCGATTCCCGCACACTAACACTATCCTACACACACACTAGGGATAATTTTTAAAACATTTATACCAAGCCAATTAACCTAACCAAACCTGCTCGTCTTTGGAGTGTGGGAGGAAACCGAAGATCTCGGAGAAAGTCCACGCAGGTCACGGGGAGAATGTACAAACTCCGTACAGACGGCGCCCGTAGTCGGGATCGAAGCCGGGTCTCTGGCGCCGTGAGGCAGCAACTCTACCGCTGCGCCACCGTGCCGCCCCTAGCTTGTGGTTGGCAGCGATATAAGGGTTCAGTGAGAAACAACACTGCAAAGCTTCTTTGACTGGAGTGGGTCTATCAATGCACGTGTTTCCTTTCGGTCACATTAACTGTTATGGTTTTTGTTCTCTGCAACACAAATGCATTCCTGATGTTCCAGTCATGGGGCATTTTTAATAACCTGCTTTCCAGATTATGAGCAAGCATTATAAATAGCAAAAAGTGTAAACTGCAAAATGCACTCACTGAATTAGGTTTATGCGAGATATTATGGTGTAGGCAAACAGATGTAAACACACACTACCGTGCCGCACGGTGGCGCAGCGGTAGAGTTAGAAACATAGAAACATAGAAAATAGGTGCAGGAGTAGGCCATTCGGCCCTTCGAGCCTGCACCGCCATTCAATATGATCATGGCTGATCATCCAACTCAGTATCCCGTACCTGCCTTCTCTCCATACCCCCTGATCCCTTTAGCCACAAGGGCCACATCTAACTCCCTCTTAAATATAGCCAATGAACAGGCCTCAACTACCTTCTGTGGCAGAGAATTCCACAGATTCACCACTCTCTGTGTGAAAAAAAACGTTCTCATCTCAGTCCTAAAAGACTTCCCCCTTATCCTTAAACTGTGACCCCTTGTTCTGGACTTCACCAACATCTGGAACAATCTTCCTGCATCTAGCCTGTCCAACCCCTTAAGAATTTTGTAAGTTTCTATAAGATCCGCCCTCAATCTTCTAAATTCCAGCGAGTACAAGCCGAGTCTATCCAGTCTTTCTTCATATGAAAGTCCTGCCATCCCAGGAATCAATCTGGTGAACCTTCTCTGTACTCCCTCAATGGCAAGGATGTCTTTCCTCAGATTAGGAGATTAGGAGTTGCTGCCTTTCAACACCAGAGACTCGGGTTCAATCCCGACCACGGGCGCCGTCTGTACGGAGTTTGTACATTCTCCCCGTGACCCGTGTGGGTTTTCTCCGAGATCTTCGGTTTCCTCCCACACTCCAAAGACGAACAGGTTTGGTTAGGTTAATTGGTTAGGTGTAAATGTAAACACAAATTGCCCTCAGTGTGTGTAGGATAGTGTTAATGTGCGGGGATCGCTGGTCGGCGTGGACTCGGTGGGCCGAAGGGGCCTGTTTCTGCGCTGTATCTCTAAACCAAACTAAACTATGGTTTCAGTCAGGCGGTTGGCAGTATGGGTTGTCAACAAAGTTACGCAGCTCGTACTCACACACACACAGTCACACATAGACTGAGAAGATATGAGTATATCACATAACTCAAATCACACCATTCTGGTACTCAGTTCCTAAAGGTACAGTTACCATTATGCGCACTACAGTTTAGGCTGATAACAAATGACTTAAAGTGCTGGAGTGACTCATAGAAACATAGAAACATAGAAAATAGGTGCAGGAGGAGGCCATTCGGCCCATCGAGCCAGCACCGCCATTCATTGTGATCATGGCTGATCATCCACAATCAATACCCCGTGCCTGCCTTCTCCCCATATCCCTTGATTCCACTAGTCCCCGGAGCTCTATCTAACTCTCTCTTAAATCTATCCAGTGATTTGGCCTCCATTGCCCTCTGTGGCAGAGAATTCCACAAATTCACAACCCTCTGGGTGGAAAAGTTTTTTTCTCACCTCAGTTTTAAATGGCCTCCCCTTTATTCTAAGACTGTGGCCCTTCGTTCTGGACTCGCCCAACATTGGGAACATTTTTCCTGCATCTAGCTTGTCCAGTCCTTTTATAATTTTATATGTTTCTATAAGATCCCCTCTCATCCTTCTAAACTCCAGTGAATACAAGCCCGGTCTTTTCAATCTTTCCTCATATGACAGTCCCGCCATCCCATGGATCAATCTCGTGAACCTACGCTGCACTGCCTCAGTTACAAGGATGTCCTTCCTCAAATTAGGAGACCAAAACTCTACACAATACTCCAGATGTGGTTTCACCAGGGCCCTATACAACTGCAGAAGAACCTCTTTACTCCTATACTGAAATCCTCTCGTTATGAAGGCCAACATTCCATTAGCTTTCTTCATTGCCTGCTGTACCTGCACGCCATCTTTCAGTGACTGGTGTACAAGGACACCCAGGTCTCGCTGCACTTCCCCCATACCTAACCTAACTCCATTGAGATAATAATCTGCCTCCTTGTTTTTGCTGCCAAAGTGGGTCAGGCAACATTTCAGGAGAACGTGGATAGGTGACGTTCGGGTTGGAAACTTAAGTCTGAAACATCGCCTATCAGTCTGAAGGAGAGTCCTGACCCTAGAAGGTCACCTCTCCATGTTCTCCAGAGATGCTGCCTGACCCACTGAGTTACTCCAGCACTCTGTGAAACGTCACCTATCCATGTTCTCCAGAGATGCTGCCTGACCCGCTGAGTCACTCCAGCACTTTGTGTCTTTTTTGTAAACCAGAATCTGCAGTTCCTTGTGCCTGGGTTGATGTTTAGGGCTATTACTGCCACATGCACTGAGGTACCGTGAAAAGCTTTGTTCTGCATGCTATACCAATCATATAAGATAAAACTACGCATAAATACAATCGAGCAAATCTCAAATACACCAGGTAGAGGAGGCAAGGGGAAGATACAGAGTGCAGAATGTAGTTCTCAGCATTGTAGCGCGTCAGTTCCAGAGACAACGTCCAATGTCCACAATGGGGTGGAGGTGAATCAGAGAGAAACCGGCACGGTGGCGCAGCGGTAGAGTTGCTGCCTCACAGTGCCAGGGACCCGGGTTCGATCCTGACTACGGGCGCTGTCTGTGCGGAGTTTGTACGTTCTCCCCCGTGACCTGCGTGGGTTTTCTCCGGGATCTCCAGGTTTTCCTCCCACACTCCAAAGATGTCCAGGTTTGGAGGTTAATTGACTTGGTGTCATTGTAAATTGTCCCTGATGTGCAGGATAGTGTAAGTGCAAAGGGATTGCTGGCCGGCGTGGACTCAGTGGGCCGAAGGGCCTGTTTCTATGCTGTATTTCTAAACTAAACTAAACCCTAGCTCAGGGAATGACCCTTCAGAAGCCTGATTACAGAGAGGGGGAGAAGCTGTTCCTGAGGTAACGGTGATGGGCAGTGATGCAACACTAGTTCTCGATTGTAACCAAGTTTGCAGATGACACGAAGCTGGGGGGCAGTGTTAGCTGTGAGGAAGATGCTAGGAGGCTGCAACGTGACTTCGATAGGTTAGGTGAGTGGGCAAATGCATGGCAGATGCAGTATAATGTGGATAAATGTGAGGTTATCCACTTTGGTGGCAAGAACAGGAAAGCAGACTATTATCTGAATGGTGGCCGATTAGGAGAAGGGGAGATGCAACGAGACCTGGGTGTCGTGGTACACCAGTCATTGAAAGTAGGCATGCAGGTGCAGCAGGCAGTGAAGAAAGCGAATGGTATGTTGGCATTCATAGCGAGGGGATTTGAGTATAGGAGCAGGGAGGTTCTGCTGCAGTTGTACAGGGCATTGGTGAGACCACACCTGCAGTATTGCGTACAGTTTTGGTCTCCTAATCTGAGGAAAGACATTCTTGCCATAGAGGGAGTACAGAGAAGGTTCACCAGATTGATTCCTGGGATGGCAGGACTTTCATATGAAGAAAGACTGGATAGACTCGGCTTATACTCGCTGGAATTTAGAAGATTGAGGGGGGATCTTATAGAAACTTACAAAATTCTTAAGGGGTTGGACAGGCTAGATGCAGGAAGATTGTTCCCGATGTTGGGGAAGTCCAGAACAAGGGGTCACAGTTTAAGGATAAGGGGGAAGTCTTTTAGGACCGAGATGAGAAAGGTTTTTTTCACACAGAGAGTGGTGAATCTGTGGGATTCTCTGCCACAGAGGGTAGTTGAGGCCAGTTCAGTGGCTATATTTAAGAGGGAGTTAGATGTGGCCCTTGTGGCTAAAGGGATCAGGGGGTATGGAGAGAAGGCAGGTACGGGATACTGAGCTGGATGATCAGCCATGATCATATTGAATGGCGGTGCAGGCTCGAAGGGCCGAATGGCCTACTCCTGCACCTATTTTCTATGTTTCTATGTTTCTATGTATTGTCTTTCCGCTGCCTGGTTAGCACATAACGAAAGCTTTTCACTGTACCTCGGTACACGTGACAATAAACTAAACTGTAAACTATTAATGTAACTGTAGCAGTTCATAATAATTGGATCACCATTGGTTTAAAAAAAGGGGAATTCTTATACATTATCCAGAATAGAAAAAGCCTGCATTTTTGTTTAAAGATTAAAGTTAACAGGAAAACAATGAAATCATTTATTTTGAGCTGCAAAGATTTGCAAAGATTTAAATCTGCTGTGTATGCAACTGATAAAGCTGAAGTGAATCAAATTTGATATTACACAGCCTTAAAATGTCCAACTTATAAAACTACACAGACCGAGCACAAAACTCTTTGTTTGAACAAAGAGTTTCAGGTGATCTTTGTTTATTTGGGTAAACGAACAGGAAAAGGCAGGATTACAATCTTTGGTGGTTAGTTTACTCCAGCAAATGAAGGATGTTTCATCTTAAACCTTCCAGATTGTATTTAGCCCACTAAATTGTGGCACGGTGGCGTAGCGGTAGAGTTGCTGCCTCACAGCGCCAGAGACCCGGTTTCCATCCCGACTACGGGTGCTGTCTGTACGGAGTTTGTACGTTCTCCCCGTGACCTGCGTGGGTTTTCTCCGAGATCTCCGGTTTCCTCCCACACTCCAAAGACGTGCAGGTTTGTGGGTATTTGGCCTCAGTAAAATTGTGAATTGGCCCTCGTGTGATCGCTGGTCTGCTTGGAATCATTGGGCAGAAGGGTCTGTTTTCTAAACTCTAAAGTCTAAAGTCTAAAGGCAACACCCTGCTATGAGGTCATCACCCTGCTATAAGGTTGCAGGGTGACTTGAACAGGTTGAGTGAGTGGGCGGATGCATGGCAGATACAGTTTAATGTGGATAAGTGTGAGGTTATCCACTTTGGTGGTAAGAATAGGAAGGCAGAGTATTATCTGAATGGTGTCAAGTTAGGAAAAGGGGACGTACAACGAGATCTGGGTGTCCTAGTGCATCAGTCACTGAAAGGAAGTATGCAGGTACAGCAGGCAGTGGAGAAAGCCAATGGAATGTTGGCCTTCATAACAAGAGGAGTTGAGTATAGGAACAAAGAGGTCCTTCTGCAGTTGTACAGGGCCCTAGTGAGACCGCACCTGGAATACTGTGTGCAGTTTTGGTCTCCAAATTTGAGGAAGGATATTCTTGCTATTGAGGGCGTGCAGCGTAGGTTTACTAGGTTAATTCCCGGAATGGCGGGACTGTCATATATTGAAAGACTGGAGCGACAAGGCTTGTATACTGGAATTTAGAAGGATGAGAGGAGATCTTATCGAAACGTATAAGATTATTAAGGGGTTGGACATGTTAGAGGCAGGAAACATGTCCCAATGTTGGGGGAGTCCAGAACCAGGGGCCACAGTTTAAGAATAAGGGGTAGGCCATTTAGAACTGAGATAAGGAAAAGCTTTTTCAGTCAGAGAGTTGTGAATCTGTGGAATTCTCTGCCTCAGAAGGCAGTGGAGGCCAATTCTCTGAATGCATTCAAGAGAGAGCTAGATAGAGCTCTTAAGGATAGCGGAGTCAGGGGGTATGGGGAGAAGGCAGGAACGGGGTACTGATTGAGAATGATCAGCCATGATCACATTGAATGGTGGTGCTGGCTCGAAGGGCCGAATGGCCTCCTCCTGCACCTATTGTCTATTGACTATTTTATGATAGATTGGTGTGATTTGTTTGAACCTATAGACAGCCCATAAGGAAGTAGAATTACATCCCTGCTTGAACGAGTTGTCCCAAAATAGGCAAGTTTGCTTGCTTGAAATGTCATTTCCTTTATCAAGTATCTGTGCACTGTGGACGGCTCGAAGGTGTCACAAAATGCTGGAGTAACTGAGCAGGTCAGGCAGCATCGAGGAGAGAGGGAACGGGTGACGTTCCGGGAACTGTGGGCGGCTCGAATGTAATCAATGGCCGCAGTTTAAAAATAACGGGTCGGCCATTCAGAAAGGTGATGAGGAAAATCTTTTTCACCCAGAGAGTTGTGAATCTGTGCAAAACTCTCTGCCTCGGAAGACAGTGGAGGCCAATTCTCTGGATGCTTTCAAGAGAGAGATAGATACAGCTCTTAAAGATAGCGGAGTCAAGGGATCTGGGGAGAAGGGGTACTGATTGTGGATGATCAGCCATGATCACAGTGAATGGCGGTGCTGGCTCGATGGGCCAAATGGCTTCCTCCTGCACTTATTGTCTATTGTCTATTGCTTCTATGTTTCTATGTTTACCTAAAATTGGAAAATTCAATGTCCATACCATAAAAATTACACAGAGTGCTGGAGTAACTCAGCGGGACAGGCAGCGTCTCTGGAGAATGTGGACAAGTGACGTTTTGGGTCGGGACCCTTCTTCAGACTGTTCCCACTGCTGGGTCGTCAGCTACCCAGGTGGAATATGGGGTGCTGTTCCCCCTGTTCGCATGGGCATTTGTACATTCACCGTTTACTCCACAGTTCCAACTACCTCCCCCAGATTCCAGCATCGCAGGTCGACAATGGTCCGAGTTTGAGTTTCGTTTCTTGTCACGTGACAAGCTTTTATTGCCTGCTAATCGGTCAGCGGAAAGACAGTGCCTGGTGGCAATCGAGCCGTCCACAGTGTACACATGCAGGGCGGCACAGTAGCGCAGCGGTAGAGTTGCTGCTTTACAGCGAATGCAGCGCCGGAGACTCAGGTTCGATCCTGACTACGGGTGCTGCACTTTAAGGAGTTTGTACGTTCTCCCCGTGACCTGCGTGGGTTTTCTCCGAGATCTTCGGTTTCCTCCCACACTCCAAAGACGTACAGGTATGTAGGTTAATTGGCTGGGTAAATGTAAAAATTGTCCCTAGTGGGTGTAGGATCGTGTTAATGTGCGGGGATCGCTGGGCGGCACGGACTTGGAGGGCCGAAAAGGCCTGTTTCCGGCTGTATATATATGATATGATATGATAAAGGGAATAACATGAATAACATTTAGTGGGAGGTAAAGTCCGATCAAAGATAGCACAGTTGACGTTAAGATAAAGCCGATAATTTCCATTTATGTACGGAACGAGCTGCCGGAGGAGGTAGTTGAGGCAGGGACTATCGCCACGTTTAAGAAGGTTTGGAGAGGACGTTTCCACTAGTTCATATGACTAGTCAAGGATCATAGAGTCAGAGCCATACAGTGTACAAACAGGCCCTTCGGCCCAACGGTGCTCACGCCGACCAACATGCCCCATCTACACTAGTCCTACTTGCCTGCATTTGGCACATGTCCCTCCGAATCTATCCTATCCATGTACCTGTGTAAACGTTTCTTAAAGGCTGCTGAATACTGAATAGTGAAAGGCCTGGATAGAGTGGATGTGGAGAGGATTGAATGGTGGAGCGGACTTGATGGGCCGAATGGCCTAATTGTACTCCTATCTAATGTGGACTTATGAACTAGTGGAAACGTCCTCTCCAAACCTTCTTAAACGTGGCGATAGTCCCTGCCTCAACTATCTCCTCCGGCAGCTCGTTCCGTACACCCACCACCCATTTGTGTGAGCCAGGTCTCGCTGAGTTACTCCAGCATTTTGCGTCTACCTTCGGTTTAAACCAGCACCTGCAGTTATTTTCCTACACCCTTTGTGTAAAATAAGTTCCTGTTAAATCTTTACCCCCCACCCTTCACCTTAAGCCTTACACCTACACCGATCAGCCAAAACATTATGACCACTGACAGGCGAAGTGAATAACATTGATTATCTTGTTACAATGGCACCTGTGAAGGGGTGGGATATATTAGGCAGCAAGTGAACAGTCAGTTCTTGAAGTTGATGTGTTGGATGCAGGAGAAATGGGCAGGAGTAAAGACCTGAGCGACTTTGACAAGGGCCAAATTGTTATGGCCAAACGACTGGGTCAGAGCATCTCTGAAACGGCAAGGCTTGTGGGGTGCTCCCGGTCAGCAGTGGTGAGTACCGACCGACAGTGGTCCGAAGAGGGACAAACCACAAACCGGCGACAGGCAGGGTGTTGGGCGCCCAAGGCTCATCGATGCGCGAAGGCAACGAAGGCTATCCCGTCTGGTCCGAACCGACAGAAGGTCGACTGTGGCACAAGTCACAGGAAATGTTAATGGTGGTCACGGGAGGAATGTGTCACAATACACAGTGCATCGCACCCTGCTGCGTATGGGGCTGCACACGGAGGACCAACAGCATATTAGGCAGGTGGTCGTAATGTTATGGCTCATCTGGTCATGATGTCTTGGCTGATCGGTGTAAGTCTGTGGCCACTGGGCTTGTGGGGAATGTTGCCTGGATAATGTGTTGGGGTCCCTGGAGTGGAGTATGAAACGGCCGCTGTGTGACTCCAGGGCAGGAGGGGCTCCAGTCAGCCATGGCTGACATGTGAACACAGCCAACCTCCAGGGCTGGTTTATTTGTAACCACGTCAGACATCACGAACAGCCAAAGAAATGAGTGATGACGGTTCTAATCGCTTACAGTGTCGGCCTGGTGTGCGTGTGTCAGGCGCTGATACAAGACATCTATTGTCCTGCTGAAACAGCAGGTCGCGTGTTCAAATCTGCAGTCCACATTCAGAGGAAGGTCGCCAACTACTTGTGAAAATGTGGACAAGGTGTCCTGACCCGAAACGTCACCCATCCTTTTTCTCCAGAGATGCCGCCTGGCCCGCTGAGTTTAGTTTAGTTTAGTTTAGTTTAGATTTAGAGATACAGCGCGGAAACAGGCCTTTCGGCCCACCGGGTCCACACCGACCAGCGATATCCACAGATTCACCACCCTCTGACTAAAGCACCACACCCTGTCGTCTCCTTTCTAAAGAAGGTACGCCCTGTGTATACACTGGAATTTAGAAGGATGAGGGGGGATCTTATTGAAACATATAAGATAATTAGGGGATTGGACACATTAGAGGCAGGAAACATGTTCCCAATGTTGGGGGAGTCCAGAACAAGGGGCTACAGTTTAAGAATAAGGGGTAGGCCATTTAGAACGGAGATGAGGAAGAACTTTTTCAGTCAGAGAGTGGTGAAGGTGTGGAATTCTCTGCCTCAGAAGGCTGTGGCGGCCAGTTCGTTGGATGCTTTCAAGAGAGAGCTGGATAGAGCTCTTAAGGATAGCGGAGTGAGGGGGTATGGGGAGAAGGTAGGAACGGGGTACTGATTGAGAGTGATCAGCCATGATCGCATTGAAAGGCGGTGCTGGCTCGAAGGGCTGAATGGCCTACTCCTGCACCTATTGTCTATTGTCTATTGTCTATTGTTATTCTGAGGCTGCGGCCTCTGATCCGAGACTCTCCCACAAGTTGGTACGGTGAAACTGTATCAAATAGAGACTGCACCGCCATTCATTTAAGAGGCACCAACAATTTATCATGCATGGTGATCCTGATTTAGTTTGTCCAATGTTATTTTTATATAGAAACATAGAAACATAGAAAATAGGTGCAGGAGTAGGCCATTCGGCCCTTCGAGCCTGCACCGCCATTCAATATGATCATGATCGAGCGGCACGGTGGCGCAGCGGTAGAGTCGCTGCTTTACAGCGAATGCAGCACTGGAGACTCAGGTTCGATCCTGACTACGGGTGCTGCACTGTAAGGAGTTTGTACGTTCTCCTCGTGACCTGCGTGGGTTTACTCCGAGATCTTCGGTTTCCTCCCACACTCCAAAGACGTACAGGTATGTAGGTTAATTGGCTGGGTAAATGTAAAAATTGTCCCTAGTGGGTGTAGGATAGTGTTAATGTGCGGGGATCGGTGGGCGGCACGGACTTGGAGGGCCGAAAAGGCCTGTTTCCGGCTGTATATATATGATGGCTGATCATCCAACTCAGTATCCTGTACCTGCCTTCTCTCCATACCCCCTGATCCCTTTAGCCACAAGGGCTACATCTAACTCCCTCTTAAATATAGCCAATGAACTGGCCTCAACTACCTTCTGTGGCAGAGAATTCCACAGATTCACCACTCTCTGTGTGAAAAAAAACTTTCTCATCTCGGTCCTAAAAGACTTCCCCCTTATCCTTAAACTGTGACCCCTGGTTCTGGTCTTCCCCAACATCGGGAACAATCTTCCTGCATCTAGCCTGTCCAACTATATAGTGTATAATTAGTTTAGTTTAGTTTAGTTTAGAGATACAGCGCGGAAACAGGCCCTTCGGCCCACCGAGTCCGCGCCGACCAGCCGTTCCCCGCACACTAACACTATCCTACACACACGAGGGACAATTTACAATTATACCAGGCTAATCAACCTATTTTGTGTCTTTCAACGGTGTAAAACCTGCATCTGCAGTTCCTTTCTACACATATGTGAAAATGTTCACATTAAGCATTTCATAAAGTCCAGGTAAGCCATTTTGAATCCCTTTATCCTAAACCTGTACACTGTGGACGGCTCGATTGTGATCATGTGTTGTCTTTCCACTGACTGGTCAGCAGGGAAAGAAAGCTTTTCACTGTACCTCGGTACACATGACAGTAAACAAAACCGAACTAAACTACAAGTGTATACAAGCCTAGTCGCTCCAGTCTTTCAACATATGACAGAATGGCGGGACTGTCATATGTTGAAAGACTGGAGCGACTAGGCTTGTATACACTGGAATTTAGAAGGATGAGAGGGGATCTTATCGAAACGTATAAGATTATTAAGGGGTTGGACACGTTAGAGGCAGGAAACATGTTCCCAATGTTGGGGGAGTCCAGAACAAGGGGCCACAGTTTAAGAATAAGGGGTAGGCCATTTAGAACTGAGATGAGGAAAAACTTTTTCAGTCAGAGAGTTGTGAATCTGTGGAATTCTCTGCCTCAGAGGGCAGTGGAGGCCAATTCTCTGAATGCATTCAAGAGAGAGCTAGATAGAGCTCTTAAGGATAGCGGAATCAGGGGGTATGGGGAGAAGGCAGGAACGGGGTACTGATTGAGAATGATCAGCCATGATCACATTGAATGGCGGTGCTGGCTCGAAGGGCCGAATGGCCTCCTCCTGCACCTATTGTCTATTGTCTATTGTCTATTGTCTAAACTAATTGGTCCACAAAATGCTGGAGTAACTCAACAGGTCAGGCAGCATCTCGGGAGAGAAGGAATGGGTGACGTTTCGGGTCGACCCGAGATGCTGCCTGACCTGCTGAGTTACTCCAGCATTTTGTGAATAAATACCTTTGATTTGTACGAGAATCTGCAGTTATCTTCTTAAACTAATTGGTCGCCTGACATTAATATCTGTGGGAGGATTAGATACCAAGCCTGTTCAAGTCTGTCGCGAAGCACACTCCAACATTACCCACGGTCTTCTAACGGCAAGCCTATCATCAAATGGTCAACACGCCAAGCATGACTTGTGAAATTCTTCTTCTGGACAACACCATCATGAGGGACCTTGAGTTTGCACGTTCTCCCCGTGACCGTGTGGGTTTGGTCATCGGACAGTCGGCAGCGGCGACTGCAGACAGTTCAACAGCCCCGACCGAGGGTAACAAAGGGGAAGATGAATGAACTTTAATACCTTCCATCACAGAGGAATGTGGAATCTGCTGTGGTGGATGTTTATGTTAAATGTTACTTTATGTGGCTGTGTGTCTTGTTGCTTTTCACTTAGTATGGCTGTGTGGTAACTCAAATTTCACTGTACCTTAATTGGTACATGTGACAATAAATTGATCTTGAAATCTCGAATCTTGAACTCTTGTTTTCTCTGGGGGTTCTGGGTTCCTCCCACACTCCAAAGACGTGCAGGTTTGTAAGTCAATTGGCTTTGGTAGGAAATTGTAAATGGTCCCTCGTGTGTGTAGGGTAAGTGCGAGTGTGTGGGGATCGCTGGTCGGCGCGGACTGGGTGGGCCGAAGATCCTGTTTCCGCACTGCATCTCTAAAGTCTAAACTGTCTGTGCAGTTTATGAAACGATTCGGCTGAAGATGAACGACGATGTAAGACGACTCTAAAATTGGCGGAATTAGGGAAAGCGAGGATGAATGTCACAGGATATGGCAGAATAGAAATCTGTTGGAAATCTTGGATGCAGGAATGGCGGGCGGAATCTAATCTGAACAAGTGTGAGGTGATGGGTTTTGGAAAGTCAAATGCAAGAGAAACCTATCCCGTGAATGTCAGGAAGTTGGCTAGTTGTGCACTGGACACGTCTCCTCAGGTTCCTCAAGTTCCGTCTGAAAGGAACAGTAGTGTAAGAAAATAACTGCAGATGCTGGTACAAATCGAAGGTATTTATTCACAAAATGCTGGAGTAACTCAGCAGGTCAGGCAGCATCTCAGGAGAGAAGGAATGGGTGACGTTTCGGGTCAAGACCCTTCTTCAGACTGAAGAAGGGTCTCGACCCGAAACGTCGCCCATTCCTTCAGTCTGAAGAAGGGTCTCGACCCGAAACATCGCCCATTCCTTCTCTCCTGAGATGCTGCCTGACCTGCTGAGTTACTCCAGCATTTTGTGAGTAAATACCTTCGATCTGAAAGGAACAAATCTGCTGCATTGATTTATCCTTATTTAGGGCGGTCACGGTGGCGCGGCGGTAGAGTTGCTGCCGTACAGCGCTTACAGCGCCAGAGATCCGGGTTCGGTCCCGTCTACGGGCGCTGTCTGTGCGGAGTTTGCACGTTCTCCCCGTGACCTGCGTGGGTTTTCTCCGGGTGCTCCTGGTTTCCTCCCACACTCCGAAGACGTGCAAGTTTGTAGGTTAATTGGCTTGGTGTAAATATTAAAATTGTCCCCAGTGCGTGTAGGACAGCGTTAGTGTGCGGGGATCGCTGGTCGGCATGGACTCGGTGGGCCGATGGGCCAGTTTCAGCGCTGTATCTCTAAACCGAACTAAACTATTTATTTCGTCAGTCTGAAGAAGGGTCCCGACCCGAAACGTCGCCCATTCCTTCTCTCCAGAGGTGCTGCCTGACCTGCTGAGTTACTCCGGCACTCTGTGTCTACCTTCGATTTAAACCAGCATCTGCAGTTTTCTTTCCTAAGCTATTTATTTACTTTAACTGTTGTCTTATTCCTTGTGGAATTCCCAGCCATGAAATGTGTGAATCCAAGACTAGTACAAGGTCTACATCTGTTCTCTTCCTCTACCTGCTCAACCTCGGTTTAATATTCATAGAGTCGTAGGGTGATACGGTGTGGAATAGTGCCACCTCACCACCGCGTAACCTCACCACCGTGCCACCACGCCACCTCACCACCGTGCCACCACCCCACCACACCACCACACCACCACACCACCACACCACCTCACCACCACACCACCACACCACCTCACCACCTCACCACCACACCACCACACCACCTCACCACCACACCACCACACCACCACACCACCACACCATCTCACCACCTCACCACCACACCACCTCACCACCTCACCACCACACCACCTCACCACCACACCACCACACCACCTCACCACCACACCACCACACCACCTCACCACCACACCACCACACCACCTCACCACCACACCACCTCACCACCACACCACCTCACCACCACACCACCTCACCACCACACCACCTCACCACCACACCACCACACCACCACACCACCACACCACCACACCACCTCACCACCACACCACCACACCACCGCACCACCGCACCACCTCACCACCACACCACCACACCACCACACCACCTCACCACCACACCACCTCACCACCACACCACCACACCACCACACCACCTCACCACCACACCACCACACCACCGCACCACCGCACCACCTCACCATCTCACCACCGCGCCATCACATCACCGCATCACCGCGCCATCTCACCACCGCGCCACCGTGCCACCGCGCCACCGTGCCATCTCACCACCGCGCCACCGCGCCATCTCACCACCGCGCCACCGCGCCATCTCACCACCGCGCCACCGCGCCATCACACCACCGCGCCACCGCGCCAACTCACCATCACACCACCGCATCACCGCACCACCGCGTCACCGCGCCACCGCGCCATCACACCACCGCATCACCGCGCCACCTCACCACCGCGCCACCTCACCACCGCGCCACCGCGCCATCACACCACCGCGCCATCACACCACCGTGCCACCTCACCACCGCACCACCATGCCACCACACCACCGCGCCACCGTGCCATCACACCACCGCGCCACCGCGCCACCGCGCCATCACACCACCGCGCCACTTCACCACCACACCACCGCATCACCGCACCACCGCGTCACCGCGCCACCGCGCCATCACACCACCGCGCCACCGCGCCACCTCACCACCTCACCACCGCGCCATCACACCACCGCGTCACTGCGCCACCGCGCCACCTCACCACCGCGCCACCGCGCCATCACACCACCGCGTCACCGCGCCACCGCGCCATCACACCACCGCGCCACCGCGCCACCTCACCACCTCACCACCGCGCCATCACACCACCGCGCCACCGCGCCACCGCGCCATCACACCACCGGGCCACCTCACCACCACGCCACCGTGCCATCACACAACCGCATCACCGCGCCACCACGCCATCACACCACCGCGCCACCGCGCCACCGCGCCATCACACCACCGCGCCACCGCGCCATCACACCACCGCGCCACCGCGCCATCACACCACCGCATCACCGCGCCACCGCGCCACCGCACCACCGCACCACTGTGCCACCGTGCCACCCCAGGGGGACGTGCCACCGTGCCATCACACCACCGCACTACCGTGCCACCGTGCCACAGCGCCACCTTGCCACCGTGCCACCGTGCCACTGTGCCACCGTGCCACCGGCGCCACCGTGCCACCGTGCCAACGCGCCACCGTGCCACCGCACCGCCGTGCCACCGCGCCACCCCAGGGGACACGCCACCATGCCACACCAGGGGGATACGCCACCGTGCCACCGCACCACCGCACCGTCGCGCCACCGCGCTACCCCAGCGGGACGCGCCTGTTCGTGGGAGAGTATGCTGCAGGATCACAGGGGAGTGTGATTGGTGGGGGCCGGCACAGTATGAATGGGGTGAATGGCCTCCTGCCTGGCAACGAGCAGGACAACGCTGATTATGTTGTAATCGGACGCTGTGGAGCAGTGAGAAGCTGTGTCCAGCTAATCCATCGTTCATTCTCTCACCTGTTCAAGGGCAAGGCAGCTCTTCCTTTACAATCATTTGTGCGGCACGGTGGCACAGCGGTAGAGTTGCCGCCTTACAGCGCTTGCAGCACCAGAGACCCGGGTTCCATCCCGACTACGGGTGTCGTCTGCTCGGAGTTTGTACGTTCTCCCCGTGACCTGCGTGGGTTTTCTCCGAGATCTTCGGTTGCCTCCCACACTCAAAATACGTGCAGGTTTGTAGGTTAATTGGCTTGGCGTATGTGTAAAATTGTCCCTAGTGTGTGTAGGATCATGTTAGTGTGCGGGGATCGCTGGTCGGTGCGGACTCGGTGGGCCAAGGGGCCTGTTTCCACGCTGTATATCTAAATTAAACAATCGCACGCTTACTGAATTTACCCCGACTGATCAATATGCAACTTGTGTTCCAAGTTCCATGGACCAGGGGCCCACGCACACACAGAATGATAAACAGCATCTATTGCATCCGCTGCTCCAGATGTCAACTTATTTACATCGGCGAAACCAAACGCAGGCTCGGCGATCGTTTCGCTCAACACCTGCGCTCGGTCCGCGTTAACCAATCTGATCTCCCGGTGGCTGAGCACTTCAACTCCCCCTCCCACTCCCAGTCTGACCTTTCTGTCGTGGGCCTCCTCCAGTGACATAGTGAGGCCCACCGGAAATTGGAGGAACAGCACCTCATATTTCGCCTGGGCAGCTTGCAGCCCAGTGGTATGAACATTGACCTCCAACTTTAGATAGTTCCTCTGTCCCTCTCTTCCCCCCCTCCCCCTTCCCAGATCTCCCTCTATCTTCCTGTCTCCACCTATATCCTTCCTTTGTCCCGCCCCCCTGACATCAGTCTGATGAAGGGTCTCGAGCCGAAACGTCGCCCATTCCTTCTCTCCTGAGATGCTGCCTGACCTGCTGAGTTACTCCAGCATTTTGTGAATAAGTACCTTCGATTTGTACCAGCATCTGCAGTTACTGTCTTATAATAACAGCAAAACTACAGTCTACTGGTCCTCAAGTTGAACAGAATGCAAACTGCTGGAGGCAATTGCTATTTTTTTCTTTCAAAGTCCATATGATATAATCTATTAATAAACACAGAGAACCTTAACCCAGCCATGAAATGTGCGAAGCCAAGACAAGTAGAACTTCATCTGCTCGCTTCCTCTATCCGTTTGCTCCGTGTTAAAGTTGTTTACTTATTCACAGTCAGAGAGTGACACAGCGTGAAAACAGGCCCTTCAGCCCAACTTGCCCACACCGGCCAACATGTCCCAGCTACACTAGTCCCACCTGCCTGAGTTTGGCCCATAATCCCTCTTAGCCTGTCCTTTCCAAATGTTTTTAAAAAACATTACGATAGTCCCTGCCTCAACTACCTCCTCCGGCAGCTCGTTCCATACACCCACCACCCCTTGTGTAGAAACGTTACCCCTCGGGTTTCTCACCTTAAGTCTGTGTCCTCTATTTCTTGAAGATAGACACTAAAAGCTGGAGTAACTCAGCGGGACAGGCAGCATCTCTGGAGAGAAGGAATGGGTGACATTTCGGGTCGAGACCCTTCTTCAGACTGGTCAGGGATAAGGGAAACGAGAGATTATAGACGCGATGATGTCGAGACAAAGAAAAATGAATGCAAGGTATGCAAAAACGTAACGATGATAAAGGAGGCAGGCTGTTTGTTGGGCGAAAACGAGAAAATGAGAATGATCAGCCATGATCACATTGAATGGCGGTGCTGGCTCGAAGGGCCGAATGGCCTCCTCCTGCACCTATTGTCTATTGTACCTTCTTCCTGACGGCAGGTGAGAGATGAGAGGGTGGCCAGGGTGGTGTGAGGTTTCTGATGATGCCGGCTGCCTTTTTGAGGCAGAGACTCCTGTAGACCCCTTCGATGGTGGGGAGGTCAGTACCCGTGATGGACCGGGCAGTGTCCACCGCTTTTTATAATCATTCCTTCCACATTATCTCACATTCACATCCACTCCCTACACAGTTGGGGCAATTTGCAGAGGGCCCATTAAACCTACAAATCGAAGGTATTTATTCATAAAATGCTGGAGTAACTCAGCAGGTCAGGCAGCATCTCGGGAGAGAAGGAATGGGTGACGTTTCGGGTCGAGACCCTTCTTCAGACTGATGTCAGGGGGGGGCGGGACAAAGGAAGGATATAGGTGGAGACGGGAAGATAGAGGGAGATCTGGGAAGGGGGAGGGGAAGGGAGGGACAGAGGAACTATCTAAAGTTGGAGAAGTCGATGTTCATACCGCTGGGCTGCAAGCTGCCTGGCTACCACAGCCACATCTGCTTCTCCTGCAAACCTACAAACCCGCACGTCTTTGGCATGTGGCAGGAAACCGGAGCACCCGGAGGAAACCCACGCGGTCATAGGGAGAACATGCTAACTCCACACAGGCAGCACCTGAGATATGGATCAAATCCGGGTCTCTGGCGCTGAGAGGCGGCATTTCTACCGTTATAGATCGTTACATGCCGTTAACGATGGAATTGTACTCGCTGGAATTTAGAAGATTGAGGGGAGATCTTATAGAAACTTACAAAATTCTTAAGGGGTTGGACAGGCTAGATGCAGGAAGAAGTCCAGAACAAGGGGTCACAGTTTAAGGATAAGGAGGAAGTCTTTTAGGACCGAGATGAGAACTTTTTTTTTCACACAGAGAGTGGTGAATCTGTGGAATTCTTTGCCACAGAAGGTAGTTGAGGCCAGTTCATTGGCTATATTTAAGAGGGAGTTAGATGTGGCCCTTGTGGCTAAAGGGATCAGGGGGTATGGAGAGAAGGCAGGTACGGGATACTGAGTTGGATGATCAGCCATGATCATATTGAATGGCGGTGCAGGCTCGAAGGGCCGAATGGCCTACTCCTGCACCTATTTTCTATGTTTCTATGTTTCTATGGACAATTTACAATTTTATCGAAGTCAATTAACCCACAAGCCTGCACGTCTTTGGAGTGTGGGACGAAACCGGAGCACCCGGAGAAAACCCACGCGGTCACAAGTAGAGTGTAGGAAGGAACTGCAGATGCTGGCTTACACAGAGGATAGACGCAAAACGCTGGAGTAACTCAGCGGGACAGACAGGATTCCCGGAGAAAAGGAGTAGGAATCTTTTCTCCAGAGATGCTGCCTAACCCGCTGGGTTACTCCAGCATTTTGTGTCTATCTTTGGCCGCGGGGAGAACGTACAAACTCCGCGCAGACAGCACCCATAGTCAGGACGAAACCCGGGTCTCTGGCGCTGTGAGGCAGCAACTCTACCGCTGCGCCAGTTAGGGTGGAACTGTGCGGCCGGTGTCACCTTCCCGCCCCTCCCTCCTTCACTCCCACGAAAACTCCCGACGAGCCACATGCCCGTTAACCATAAGGTTCCCAAATAAAACACGAGCGAGGAATATTTAGCACACTTCCCCCAGCAAGGGTGTGAAATCACACCGAAAAAACTGAGAATAATTTGGCACAAATTGGCACTTAATTAGCAATATCTCTCTGAGCTCGTTGGTGTGAAAAGTGGGACAAAAATCCACACTGGTGTTGCAAATTTCACTTCAGACACTGAAGTGACAACATACTGGTGAGGGAGTGACTGGGAGCCTGAGTGTGTTCTTATCGCTGGTAGGACTTGCCCGAAGATGGGGAAAAGTATCCGTTTCTCTCTTGTTCATCCCAATATCGAAAATCATCAATTGGGGGGTAAAAAAAACAACTCGTACAGATTGATAATCAGGACTTTGTGGATTAAGTCCATTCCAAACAAACTCCTCTGTGATTAATTAATTGCGTGAGGATTGTCGATGCTTTGCATTCATACATTGAACTGCATGAATTAGCTTTGCTAAACTTGCCACGATGAATATTACATATCAAAGCCAAGGCCATGTAAAACATACATCTTTCATCTGTCCACAACAGGCTAATCTGAGACTCTCATCCTAGATTTCCTCTTCTGTGCATGCCACGTTTTTAACGCACGAATCTTCTGAAGGTTGGATAATTTAATTTACCAAGCTCAAGTCAAATTGCTAAACAGAAGGTGCTCCTATTTTCTATGTTTCTATGTTTCTACGACAGAGCAGATTTTTTAGTTCAGTTTAGTTCAACTGGCACGATGGCACAGCGGTAGAGTTGCCGCCTTACAGCGAATGCAGCGCCGGAGACCCGGGTTCGATGCCGACTACGGGCGCCGTCTGTACGGAGTTTGTACGTTCTCCCCGTGACCTGCGTGGGTTTTCTCCGAGATCTTCGGTTTCCTCCCACACTCCAAAGACGTGCAGGTTTGTAGGTTAATTGGCTTGGGTTTGTTTACAAGGTTTAAGTGTAAACTGTCCCCAGTGTATGTAGGATAGTGTTCGTGTGCGGGGATCGCTGGTCGGCGTGGACCCGGTGGGCCGAAAGGGCCTGCTTCCACGCTGTATCTCTGAAAACTAAACTAAAATAAGTTTAGAGATACAGCACGAAACAGGTCCTTTAGTGAGAGTCCGCGCCGACCAGCGATCCCCACACATTAACACTACCCTACACGCACTAGGGACAATTTACATTTATACCAAACCAAAAAATGTAAAGAAGGATATAAAATTCAAGTGAAAAGTACAATATTATTTCACGTTTAAATGAGAAAGAATCACTCACAAAGCATTAGCTGACGTTTCAGGTATGAAGAAGGGTCTCTACCCAAAACGCCACCTATTCCTTCTCTCCAGAGATGCTGCCTGTCCCGCTGAGTTACTCCAGCTTTTTGTGTTTAAACCAGCATCTGCAGTTCCTTCCCACACACTCACAAAGCATTGTTAGACTAGAAGTGTAAGAAAATAACTGCAGATGCTGGTACAAATCGAAGGTATTTATTTCACAAAATGCTGGGAGTAACTCAGCAGGTCAGGCAGCATCTCAGGAGGGAAGAAATTGTTAGACTAGAATGTACACAGGCCAACAGTGGTTGTGTTGGGGGCATTTGCCTTGCCCATTGTGGCAATTGTCACAGTGGCACGGTGGCGCAGCGGTAGAGTTGCTGCCTCACAGCGCAAGAGACCCGGGTTCGATCCTGACTACGGGCGCTGTCTGTACAGAGTTTGTATGTTCTCCCCGTGACCTGCGTGGGATTTCTCCGGGTGCTCCGGTTTCCTCCCGCACTCCAAAGACGTACAGACTTATTGGTTAATTGACTTCGATAAATATTGTAAATTGTCCCTAGTGTGTAGGATAGTGCTCGTGTACGGGGATCACTGGTCGGCGCGGACGCGGTGGGCCGAAAGGCCAGCTTTTGTGCTGTGTCACTACACTAAACTAAACTAAACTAAACTAAACTAAACTAAACTAAACTAAACTAAACTAAACTAAACTAAACTAAACTAAACTAAACTAAACTAAACTAAACTAAACTAAACTAAACTGTGCTCAAATAATCTAAATTAAACTGTATTTCACGTTTTCCTTTCGCCTGCCTCTCAGTCTGACGAAGGGCCTCGATTCGAAACATCACCTATCTCTTTTCAATAGACAATAGGTGCAGGAGGAGGCCATTTGGCCCTTCGAGCCAGCACCGCCATTCAATGTGATCATGGCTGATCATTCTCAATCAGTACCCCGTTCCTGCCTTCTCCCCATACCCCCTGACTCCACTATCCTTAAGAACTCTATCTAGCTCTCTCTTGAATGCATTCAGAGAATTGGCCTCCACTGCCTTCTGAGGCAGAGAATTCCACAGATTCACAACTCTCTGACTGAAAAAGTTTTTCCTCATCTCCGTTCTAAATGGCCTACCCCTTATTCTTAAACTGTGGCCTCTGGTTCCGGACTCCCCCAACATTGGGAACATGTTTCCTGCCTCTAACGTGTCCAACCCCTTAATAATCTTTTACGTTTCGATAAGATCCCCTCTCATCCTTCCAAATTCCAGTGTATACAAGCCTAGTCGCTCCAGTCTTTCAACATATGACTGTCCTGCCATTCCGGGAATTAACCTAGTAAACCTACGCTGCATGCCCTCAATAGCAAGAATATCCTTCCTCAAATTTGGAGACCAAAACTGCACACAGTACTCCAGGTGCGGTCTCACTAGGCCCCTGTACAACTGCAGAAGGACCTCTTTGCTCCTATACTCAACTCCTCTTGTTATGAAGGCCAACATTCCATTGGCTTGGGTGGGGGAGGGATGGAGAGAGGGAGGGAATGCCAAGACTACCGGAAGTGAGAGAAATCAATATTCATACCACTGGGCTGTCAGCTGCCCGAGTTAAATATGAAATATAATTTATTGGTCTCGGATAAATCATTCAAATAAATCAGGCTGCTCTGAATCCAGTCTTTTTCACAGAAAACCTATTATATTAGCTTTTTTTGCTTCTATTTTGTGTTATTTGTTTAACAAAAATGATAGTGCTGTCCAAACAGTTACTGGAAAGCAAAAATGTTTTAAAAATCTAAATTGGACACATATTTTGGCCAGCCGGGATTAGTTTGGCTGTTGGAACTTTAGTTTTTGTTTAGTTTAGAGATGCAGGGTGGAAACAGGCCCTTCGGCCCACCGAGTCCGTGCTGACCCATGATCATCGCACACTAACACTGCCCTACACACACTAGGGACAATTTTACATTAATAACAAGCCAATTAACCTACAAACCTTTGGAGTGCGGGATAAAACCCACCCAGGTCATGAGGAGAACATAGGAACTCTGTACAGACAGCACCCGTAGTCGGAATCGAACCCGGGTCTCTGGCGCTGTGAGGCAACAGCTCTACCGCTGCGCCACCGAGCCGCCCGTGATGTAATGCTACTGAATCCAAGAAGAATCAACAACATTCCCGTTCAGTTTATTGTCACGTGTACCGAGGTGCAGTGAAAAGCTTATGTTGCGCGCTAACCAGTCAGCGGAAAGACAATACACGATTACAATCGAGGCATTCACAGTGTACAGATACATGATAAGGGAATAACGTTTAGTGCAAGGTAAAGCCAGCAAAGTCTGATCGATGATAGTCCGAGGGTCACCAAAGAGGTAGATAGTAGTTCAGCACTGCTCTCTGGTTGTGGTAGGATGGTTCAGTTGCCTGATAACAGCCGGGAAGAAACTGTCCCTGAATCTGGAGGTGTGCGTTTTCACACTTCTGTACCTCTTGCCCGATTGAATAACAAAGATGTTCATTCAGTCTGAAGAGCAACCTGATTGTTTTGAGAATGCTCTTGTGGTGTGAGCTAAATTATTCCCTCTTTCACATAGACGGCCCTGTTTTATTCGCTATGTGTCAGGGTAAAGATACTTTAGAGGCAGGGTCATGGAGTAAAAAAAGTTTAGCTTATTATTCTGATGTAAAAGATGGTGGGAACAAAATGCTGGAGTAACTCAGCGGGTCAGGCAGCAGCTGTGGAGAGAAAAAAAGGGTGACGTTTCGGGTTGAGCCCCTTCTGGTGGTGCTGTGGTAGAGTTGCTGCCTTACAGGGCTTGCAGCGCCGGAGTCTCGGGTTCGATCCCGACTACGGGTGCTGTCTGTACGGAGTTTGTACATTGCGACAGTGTGGCTTTTCTCCGAGATCTTCGGTTTCCTCCCACACTCCAAAGACGTACAGATTTGTAGGTTAATTGGCTTGGTCTAAGTATAAATCGTCCCTCGTGTGTGTAGGATAGTGTTAATGTGCGGGGATCGCTGGTCGGCGCGGACTCGGTGGGCCGAGGGGCCTGTTTTCTTGCTGTATCCCTAAACTAAACTAAACTAAAAACTAAACTACAGAGAGTTCCGAGCCACGACCAAACGCTCGATCTAACGGATCGGACTTTACTGGCTTTATCTTGCACTAAATGTAATTCACTTTACTCCCTTCATCGTGTATCTGTAATCATGTATTGTCTTTCCGCTGACTGGCTAGCGCGCAACAAAAGCTTTTCACTGTACCTCGGTACACGTGACAATAAACTAAACACAAACTCAAACACCGATCAAGGCGATATTAGTGGACAGAAGGCAGGCACAAAGTGCTGGAGTAACTCAGCAGGTCAGGCAGCATCTCTGGAGAAAAAGGGTGGTGACATTTCTGGCCGGGACCCTTCTTCAGACTGAAAGTAGAGGGGGGGGGGGAAGGGAACTGGAGGTAGGAAACCAGGGTTGGCAACGGATAACCAAGAAAGGTCGGAGCCCACAATGGCCCATTGTTGGCTGGGGAAGTGGTGATAACAAAGAGATGCAAGGATGTGAACAGTAGGATGACTAGGGTGGGTTGGGGGGGACGGGGAGAGAGGGAATGCAGGGGTTATTTTAAATTAGATTAATCAGTGTTAATATCACTGGCTTTGAAGCTGCCTAAGCGAAATATGTGGAGAACAAACATGTTTAAAAAATATTATTGAAATTGCTTTTTTGTTTTATCTTAATACTTCAACAGGATAGTACCCAGGGTCATTGTAAGGCAAATATCACAAATGCTGGTCCTAAATTATATATCACCTCTTGAGTACAGTGTTTACAAACTTGTCGTGCTGCTGCAATCAGGAATTTAATTGTACTATTTCGGGACATTCAACAATAAATCAGTACATTGTAAATTGTCGTGAGTGTGTAGGATAGTGTGCAGGGATCGCTGGTCAATGCAGACTCGGTGGGCCGAAGGACCTGTTTCCACACTCAATCTCTAAACTACACTAAACTACACTAAACTAAACTGAACTGAACTGAACTGAACTCAGCTCAACTCAACTCAACTCAACTCAACTCAACTCAACTCAACTCAACTCAACTCAACTCAACTCAACTCAACTCAACTCAACTCAACTCAACTCAACTCAACTCAACTCAACTCAACTCAACAGAATTAAAATGCAATGCTACCATTTATTTCAAGAGGACTAGAATACAAAAACAGGGCTGTAATGCTGAGTCTCTATAAGGCGCTGGTCAGGCCGCATTTGGAGTATTGCGAGCAATTTTGGGCCCCGTATCTGAGGAGGGATGTGCCGGCTCTGGAGAGGGTCCAGAGGAGGTTTACAAGAAAGTTGCAAGGAATGAGTGGGTTAAAATATGATGAGCGTTTGTCTGCACTGGGCCTGTACTCGCTGGAGTTTAGAAGAATGAGGGAGGGGGGGACCTCATTGAAACTTACCGAATAGTGAAAGGCTTGGATAGAGTGGATGTGGAGAGGATGTTTCCACTAGTGGGAGAGTCCAGGACCGGAGGGCACAGCCTCAGAATTAAACAATGTTCCTTAAGGAAGGAGATGAGGAGGAATTTATTTAGTCAGAGGGTGGTGAATCTGTGGAATCAGTGGACATGGAGGGCAAGTCAATGAATAGGGACAAGGCCGGGGATAGATAGATTCTGAAGAAGGGTCTCAACCCGAAACATCACCCCATCCTTTTTCTCCAGAGATGCTGCCTGACCCGCTGAGTTACTCCGACACTTTGTGTCTGCCTTTGGAGTGCAGAGTTTAGGTTTCAGCGTGTTCTGTGCTTGTCAGCATTGTAGAGAGTCAGGTGAATTTGAGCTGGAATTGCAAGAAAATGGCAAGCCTTTGAGAGCAGGTAACTCGATAAGAACCAACTGAACCCGTTGCATTAAACATTCAGCCTCTCCTGTCCCTGGCAGGGGCAATGTTGTTCTTGGCTGACCGAGAGGAAATAAAACGAGGCATAACGCAGGAAGAAACTGCTGGAAACATGCTGGGAGAGGAACCATGAGAGAAACAGTAGATAAACAAAACAAAATAGTTCCTCACTGAAACCTTTATCTGAAGCATCAGTCGACGAAATTCAATTCCAGTTCATACTTTAGTTTTTCCTTTAGTTTAGAGACACAGCGCTGAAACAGGCCCTTCGTCCCACCGAGCCCGCTCCGACCAGCGATCCCCACACACTAGATTTAGATTTAGATTTAGAGATACAGCGCAGAAACAGGCCCTTCGGCCCACCGGGTCCGCACCGCCCAGCGATCCCCGCACACTAACACTATCCTACACACACTAGGGGCAATTTTTACATTTGCCCAGCCAATTAACCTACAAACCTGCACGTCTTTGGAGTGTGGGAGGATACCAAAGATCTCGGAAAAACCCACGCAGGTCACGGGGAGAACGTACAAACTCCGTACAGACGGCGCCCGTAGTCGGGATGGAACCCGGGTCTCCGGCGCTGCATTCGCTGTAAGGCAGCAACTCTACCGCTGCACCACCTAAATTACCCAAACATTATTTCTTGCCATTTTCAAACTCATCATTGTAGAGGCTAGTGGCCCTTATTCTAGTGTGTATTTTTAACAGACACTGCTAAGAAAAAGCAATGTATGAATTTACACAGAGTCTCACTATTCATATTCGTAAGTGATAGGAGCAGAATTAGGCCTTTCGGCCCATCTAGTCTACTACGCCATTCAATCATGGCCGATCTATCTTTCCCACTCAACCCCATTCTCCTGCCTTCTCCCCGTAACCCCTGACACCTGCACTAATCAAGAATCTATCAATCGCCTTAAAAATATCCACTGACTTGGCCTCCACAGCCGCCTGTGGCAAAGAATTCCAGTATTCATCGTGGTATCACTTAGTGATCTTAGCAGCAAAGTCACAGGGGCTTAGATTTACATTGCATTTTGCAACAACTCAAAAAAATAACCATTTTGAAGTCTGCTTAGGTTCTATGGATGAATTGAAATGTGGGTGTTATAGAAGTCCAGAATTAGACATGTTACACTTACGTTGTAGAATTGCATTGGATGGATCATTAGGATTTGGGTGAACTAATAAATTGCCAAAGGTAGACACAAAATGCTGGAGTAACTCAGCGGGTCAGGCACCATCTCCGGAGAGAAGGGATGGGTGGCGTTTCGGGTCGAGACCCTTCTTCAGTCTGAGAGTCGGGGGAGAGAGAAACGGGAGATATAGATGGTGATAGAGATATAGAACAAATGAATGAAAGATATGTTGAAAAGTAACGATGATAAAGGAAACAGGCCATAGGTAGCTGTGGGCTAACAATAGATCGACAATATTTGCTGCTTCACTTCAAGAGAGAATAATGTTTACTTGTTTCAGTGGTTGTAAATAATTTCAGACCTACATAAGCTGCTGAGTGTATTCAAACCTTTTCTGTGTAGGATGGAACTGCAGATGGACACAGAATGCTGGAGTAACTCAGCAGGTCAGGCAGCATCTCTGGAGAGAAGGAATGGGTGACGTTTCGGGTCGAGACCCTTCTTCAGACTGAGCGTCAGGGGAGAGTGAGTTACGGAGGTAAGGAAGTGTAAGAGATCAAAAGAGAAGGTCAAGGAAAATGTGGAATGAACCTTTGTTAGCTAGGGGAAGGTGACAACAACGCAAACAGGGATGCGATCCGAAGAGTGTCTCGAAGTCTGAGGAAGTGTCTGGACCCGAAACGTCACCGGTTCTTTTTCTCCAGAGATGCTGCCTGTCCCACTGAGTTACTCCAGCTTTTAGTGTCTATCCTCGGACAGTCATAGAAACATAGAAACATAGACAATAGGTGCAGGAGTAGGCCATTCGGCCCTTCGAGCCTGCACCGCCATTCAATATGATCATGGCTGATCATCCAACTCAGTATCCTGTACCTGCCTTCTCTCCATACCCCCTGATTCCTTGAGCCACAAGGGCCACATCTAACTCCCTCTTAAATATAGCCAATGAATTGGCCTCAACTACCTTCTGTGGCAGAGAATTCCACAGATTTACCACTCTCTGTGTGAAAAAAAACGTTCTCATCTCGGTCCTAAAAGACTTCCCCCTTATCCTTAAACTGTGACCCCTTAAACTGTGACCCCTTGTTCTGGCTGGTCGTTCAGACCGGTCGGAAAACTGGGAAGGGGGGGTAGGGGGGTGGGGGTGGGGGTGGGGGAGGTGTCTGGAGAGAGATGGAAAGTTCTGTTCTCTAGAACAGCAATGAATTGACATGAACTGAATAATTACCCTTTGAAGAAAAGACTACGTGAGAGGCAGCATTGCATTCACAATCTTTACTGAGACATTGCTTTCCCTCGCAAGAGAGGAGAGAGACAGAAACGATCAAATAATTGCTGTTAATTAAAACCAAACTGCATTCCTGACAAAATGTCTCCAAAAATTGACACTAATTTTTTCCGATAATTTAGACAGACCTCTGAATTGCATGAATTCAGCAATTACATCTGACATGGTTTTCTCTCTCTCTCTTGTTGTTATTTATTTGCATTTTCATCAAATAAATGGAGTGGATTCCCAGGAGCGTTAGAGTTGCTGCCTCACAGCGCCGGTGACCCGGGTTCCATCCCCACTACGGGTGCTGTCTGTACGGAGTTTGCACGTTCTCCCCGTGACCTGCGTGGGTTTTCTCCGGGTGCTCCGGTTTCCTCCCACACTCCAAAGACGTGCAGGTTTGTATGTTAATTGAATTGAATTGAATCGAATAAATTTTATTAGCCAAGTATGTAAAGACACAAGGAAGTGTAGGAAAATAACTGCAGGTGCTGGTACAAAACGAAGGTATCACAAAAGTCTGAAGAAGGGTCTCGACCCGCAACGTCACCCATTCCCTCTCTCCTGAGATGCTGCCTGACCTGCTGAGTTACTCCAGCATTTTGTGATACCTACGCGTACAAGGAATGTGCCTTGGTGCTTTGCTCGCAAGTAACAACACGACACGCAGTGAACAATTAAGAATAAAATATTATCATTTAAACATGTGAAGAATAAAATAAAATACCAGAGCAAAAGGAGGCTTTTGGTTGTTGAGTAGTTCTACTGCTCATGGGGGAAAAAAGCTGTTTTTATGTCTGGCTGTGGCTGCTTTGACAGTCTGGAGTCGCCTTCCAGAGGGAAGTGCTTCAAGGAGCTTGTGGCCATGGTGAGAGGGGTCAGAGATGATCTTGCCCGCTCGCTTCCTGGCCCTTGCAGTGTACAGTTCGTCAATTGGGGGGGAAGGTTGTAGGCTGGCTTCGGTATAATTGTGAGACAGTGTTAGTGTGCGGGGATCGCCAGTCGGCGCGGGCTCGGTGGGCCGAAGGGCCTGATTCCGCGCCGTATCTCTAAAGTGAACAAGAAAAGTTAGAAGTTTTCCATTCTGTTAGCGCACACTTCCTTAAGCCACAGGTTCTGGACAAATGAAGCAGGTTCTGACACGATATTTTGCTGCTTTTCATGAACTGAACACAATAGTTAGTCTCCCAGCGTGAAGAAGGGTCTCGACCCAAAACGTCACCCATTGCTTTTCTCCAGAGATACTTCCTGGCCTGCTGTCGATGTGCTACTCCAGCATTTTGTGTCTCTCTTCAGTGAAAAACAGCATCTGCAGTTCCTTCCCACGCAAACACTAGCACAGTGGTCTCATCAGTGAGGGGTCAAGTAAACTTTTTTTTCTTTACAGTCTTGATTTCAAGGGTTGCGCAGTTGCGTGGAGGTAGAGCTACTGCCTTCCAGAGCCAGAGATCCGGGTTCCATCCTGACTACAGATGGTCCATAGATGATGTCCCTTCTTTGGGAGTGGGCAAGTTGGCAACCCTATTAATACGGGACAAGGGCGGTCCCGCACGGGGACAAACCAGTTTAGCCCAAAATACGGGCTGATACGGGACAGTTGGCAACCGTACTGAAGGGCCCTGTTTCCGCGCCGTATCGCTGTATCCCTGCAAACGCACGAGATGCACTTTCCCCTGCAACCGCACGAGATACAACACCTGTCCCTTTACCTCCCCCCTCAACTCCATCCAAGGACCCAAACAGTCTTTCCAAGTGAGACAGAGGTTCACCTGCACCTCCTCCAACCTCATCTATCGCATCCGCTGCTCCAGATGTCAACTTCTTTACATCGGCGAAACCAAACGCAGGCTCGGCGATCGCGTCGCCCAACACCTGCGCTCGGTCCGCGTTAACCAATCTGATCTCCCGGTGGCCGAGCACTTCAACTCCCCCTCCCACTCCCAGTCTGACCTTTCTGTCATGGGCCTCCTCCAGTGCCATAGTGAGGCCCACCGGAAATTGGAGGAACAGCACCTCATATTTCGCCTGGGCAGTTTGCAGCCCAGCGGTACGAACATCGACTTCTCCAACTTTAGATAGTTCCTCTGTCCCTCTCTTCCCCTCCCCCTTCCCAGATCTCCCTCTATCTTCCTGTCTCCACCTATATCCTTCCTTTGTCCCGCCCCCCTGACATCAGTCTGAAGAAGGGTCTCGACCCGAAACGTCGCCCATTCCTTCTCTCCCGAGATGCTGCCTGACCTGCTGAGTTACTCCAGCATTTTGTGAATAAATACCTTCGATTTGTACCAGTCATTTTCTTATAATATCTCTAAATGAGATTGTTACATGGCAGTGTGGGAGAAAATTCCTACGTTAAGAAAGAGGAAAGGAGGTTCTCACTATTGATGTGCTAATTCCCAGAAGTACCATCAGTAAGTAATTAGAATGTGTGAGGCCATACTCTACATCAGCTTGGGCTTGTTTATTCTCATTATTTTATAATTTTAAAAACCCTCTAGGTGATATGACAGAGCTGTATAGAACTTAATTCAGATTATTAGCATACTAATTGGACAAAAATATAGGCCTTCTACAAGGGATCCAACTGAATAATTTCACATCAATCTCGTTCCGTGATGAGCAGTTCAATATTAATTGGGAAGAATCAAATTCATTATTAAATGCCACACTCTTAAAAAAAATAATAATTCTGCTACCTTATAATCTTTCATCACTTCATATTTTACAGGGTGGTTCTGTAATTCAATTCAATTTCCCAAGGAGATGAGTCATTAATATATCTACAAATATGTTGGACTTATATAAAAATGGATGCTGCCAACACATAAATGTTTCCCTTCCAAGCATGTTAAGAAATTCATAAAACATTGAAAGAAACACATTGCATATTTTATAACTCTGTAGGGGAGAGCTGGCTGCTTAAAATATTCAAAGGTGCTTATGCCACCAGCTTAACTACTGATAACTTTTTACAAATAATTTTTTTCCATGTTAATCATACGTGCATGATCAAGAAAATATTTGCAATTCCAGACCAGTCGACCCAGTTGGTATATTTAAGGTGTAACGTCTCAGAAGTTCACAAGTTCATAAGTGATAGGAGCAGAATTAGGCCATTCGGCCCATCAAGTCAACTCCGCCATTCAATCATGGCTGATCCATCTATCCCTCTCAACCCCATTCTCCTGCCTTCTCCCCATAACCCCTGACACCCGCACTAATCAAAACTGGTTTGCTTTCTGGGAAACCTTTAATCGATGGGAAGAAATGTGGAATTACACATTTCATCCAGCCCAGAACACTCAGAACACCAGAACTGTGAACGCAGCCCAGACCATCCCACAAACCAACCTCCCTTCCATTGGCTCCATCTACACCTCACGCTGCCTCGGCAAGGCCAGCAGCATAATCAAGGACCAGTCACACCCCGGCCACTCCCTCTTCTCCCCTCTCCCACCAGTCAATAGGTACAGAAGTGTGAAAACGCACACCTCCAGATTCAGGGACAGTTTCTTCCCGGCTGTTATCAGGCAACTGAACCATCCCACCACAACCAGAGAGTGGTCCTGAACTACTATCTACCTCATTGGTGACCCTCGGACTATCCTTGATCAGACTTTGCTGGCTTTACCTTGCACTAAACGTTATTTCCTTATCATGTGTCTACACACTGTAAATGGCTCGATTGTAATCATGTATTGTCTTTCCGCTGACTGGTTAGCGCGCAACAAAAGCTTTTCACTGTACCTCGGTACACGTGACAATAATTTAAACTAAACTGATGTTGACTCTCTGAAAAAATCTGTTCACTTAACTTCAATTCCCCGAGCTTTATTGTTGATTTTAAAAAGTGCTTCCATTTTCTTCTGAACATTTAAAAATGTACGTCCATCGTCCAATAAATTCTGCTTCAATTATGGTCCATGGAACATAGAACCGTACAGCATAGGAACGGGCCATTCGGCCCACAATGTTTGTGCTGAACATGATGCCAAGTTGAACTGATCTCATCTGCCTGTACATGATCCATATCCCTCTAATCCTTGTGCCTATCTAAAAGCCTCTTAAACACCACTATCGTACCTGTCGCCACCACCACCCCTGGCAGCGAGTTCCAGGCCCCCACCACTCTGTGTAAAAATAATAACTTGCCCTCCACATCTACATTAAACGTCCCCTCTCTCACCTTATAGCAACGCCCTCTAGTGTTGGGCGTTTGCACCCTGGGAAAAAAAGGTGGCACACAAAATGCTGGAGTAACTCAGCGGGGGCAGGCAGCATCCATGGAGCGAAAGAATGGGTGACGTTTCGGGTCGAGACCCCTCTTCAGACTGAGAGTGAGTGGAGAGGGAGTCTAGAGATACGGAAGGGTAAGGTGTGAAAACGACAGATCAAAGCAGATGGTGACAAGGAAATGTAGTAAGAAGAAAGGTCTCGACCCGAAACGTCACCCATTCCTTCTTTCCAGAGATGCTGCCTGTCCCGCTGAGTTACTCCAGCTTTTTGTGTCTATAAGGAAATGTAGAGTTGTTAGCTGAGGGGAAGTTGGCAAGGAGGCATACAATTAGTAATGTTTAATCTGGAGGACAGTAGAAATAGTTTGAGAACTAGGATGAGGGGAGGGCGAGGAACTGGGAAAAAAAAGGTTTTGGATAGAACATCTCATCGTACCACCTTCAAAGTCGTCTTGTTGAGTCTCATTGTCTGTGACGCGTTTTCACCTAGCACACAGTTAACAATGGCCTGTTCCCTTAATCATCGTTACTTTTTGGCATATCTTTCATTCATTTGTTCTATATCTCTCTACATCACCGCCTATGTCTCTTGTTTCCATTTCCCCTGACTCTCAGTCTGAAGAAGGGTCTCGACCCAAAATATCACCCGTTCCTTCTCTCCAGAGATGCTGCCTGACCCGCTGAGTTACCCCAGCATTTTGTGTCTATCTTCATATTTAATCACAGATAGAAACATAGAAAGTAGGTGCAGGAGTAGACCATTCGACCCTTCGAGGAGTAGACCATTCGATCATGGCTGATCGTCTAAAATCAGTACCCCGTTCCTGCATTCTCCCCATATACATTGATTCCTTTAGCCCGATGAGCTAAATCTAACTCCCTCTTGAAAATGCTAAATCTAACTCTGTCTTGAAAACTTCTACGTTTAAAAGAAAAAAAACCTCGCCTTGATGCTTTCCCGTGGATTCTGCACTTAATAATAATTTGTGCACAAATGAAACATTAAATTAGGTGATAAAACTTTTCTTTGAGTGTTACACCCCTGGTTGAATTCTGTTAAGTGGAAGACAATTGGATCGGTCACGGAAGCCGGGATGATCATGTTGCAAACAAACGAGATGTGAATGGAATTGATTGTCTGCCAATTAAAAGTGCAATGTGCTCCCCTCATTCATGCTTTTGCATCTGACGTTGATGAGGACAGGTTTTCCCTGGTACTGGCCCATTGTTATTAGTTGGAGTAGATTATTGGATGGCTCGTTTAACAAATGGCCTATTTATTGTTGAACAGAATGTCTTTCTCCGGCACGCAAGAATTTACCCTTTCTTTGATCGCCAGGAACAACTGTTCATTCCTGCACTTTGCATCGAAAAGATAATGCGGCTTTTATTTCCCCCCCTTTGCCAGGATCGATGAAAACCTGATTTAATTCTTAATCTCTAAGTTTGCAGGTTTCACAATTCATTAATTGTCTAATTCTTGACTTAATATCTACTTTTCCATATGTGACTTTCATACCGAAATTATTCTAATCTTTTTTTTTTCCAAATGCATCGATTGTCTCATTCTTAATTTAATATCTTCCACTTTTCTTATGTGGCTTCCATGCTGAAATAGTTTTAATCCTTTTTTTTTCTTCCATTTGATCAATTGCCTAATTCTTGATTTGATATTTTCTACTTTTTCTTCTGCCAACTTTTAATACTGATATTATTTTTATCCTTTATTTTCAAATTGATCAATTTTATGATTCTTAATTCAATATCTACTTTTTCATTTGCAACTTTCATACTAAAATATTTGTAATCCTTTTTTCCCCACAAATTTATTAATTGCCTAATTCTTAATTTAATACCTTCTATTTTCTTATGTGGGTTTCATGCTAACATTATTTTATCCATTTTTATCAAATTTATAAATGATCTAATTCTTGACTAATATCTACTTATGTTTCTTTTCAAACTGAAATTATTTCTCATTAATCTCTATACATTAATTAGTCCGGGCAATAATTATTTTATTATATTTATTATTTTACATTTAATATATATGTTTATTACATTTAATTATATTATTATTTTATAATATTTTATAATAATATAAATATAAAAATATATAATAATATATATAAAATATTAGACATCGATTGAAATATCTCGTTTTCAATGAAATATAATAATTATGTTATAATTATATTATAGTTTTTTTGTAATTGAATATATATTAAATATAAAAATGATAATAAAAGTATAATATCAGACATCATTACTGAAATAGCTAGTTTTCCACAAACTAAAATAATTATATTATTTTTATATTTAATATATATATTAATTATATTTAATGATAAAATAATTATTTTAGTTTATGGAAAACAAGCTATTTCAGGCATGATGTCTAATATTTTGGCTTAATTTTTTTTATTTTAAGTTTAATATTATAATTTGCTGTAACCCAGTACAAACGGGCAAATATTTGTCTTTATTTGCAAGCATTGATATATCATCACGGAGTGAAATGTCTTTTGTTTGAAGGTAGGCCAGCGGAATAAAAACTCTGAATCTTTATTTCCCTTCTGTAGCACTTCACAGAGCGAATCTCCTGCCTTGTCAGGATGTCCACTTTGTGTTGCTTGGCACCAATCCAATGTCCTCCATATAAAAGGAATCTCTCCATTTACATATCAATGCCCACTAGAATAAAATGCTTCTAATGGTCTCAGAAGGGAGCCAAAAAAATATGTGAGCGCAGAACTAATGCCAACCCTTTTTATAAAACAAAAAATAAGTGCAAGGAATTGAAGGAACTCATAAGCGTGTGCATGGGGCAACATAATTAACTTTTTTTTTAAACGTGAGCTGAATGGAGTGTGGCTGTGAACTGCAGAACGAGGAAGAAAAAGTTCTAATCTTCCTTAAATGTATTACAGAATAATCCCTTTGATGGAAAAAGAAACATACATAAAATAGATCGGGATCCTCAGAGAATAGGTTTCTCTGATACATCCTTTGAACTATGAGCTGCTTAGAAATGCTTGACTTGTGATGAAGGCTATTTATTATTTAAGCCCTGCCATATTGAGGGAAAGCCAATCTATTTCTTAGGCAGCTGAAGTGTAGCCCAACTTTGTGTGATCAAGGGGCAAGGAGGAGTTGGCCATGGTCTGCACAGAGTTGACTCCCGCGAGCAAACTTTGAGGAGAGAGTTAGCCTGGTCACTAATGCAAACGCATCCAAAAACGACATGTATCGAAACGTATAAGATTATTAAGGGGTTGGACACATTAGAGGCAGGAAACATGTTCCCAATGTAGGGGGAGTCCAGAACCAGGGGCCACAGTTTAAGAAGAAGGGGTAGGCCTTTTAGAACTGAGATGAGGAAAAACATTTTCAGTCAGAGAGTTGTAAATCTGTGGAATTCTCTGCCTCAGAAAGCAGAAGGCAGTGGAGGCCAATTCTCTGAATGCATTCAAGAGAGATCTAGATAAAGCTCTTAAGGATAGCGGAGTCAGTGGTATGGGGAGAAGGCAGGAACGGGGTACTGATTGAGAATGATCAGCCATGATCGCATTGAATGGCGGTGCTGGTTCGAAGGGCCGAATGGCCTCCTCCTGCACCTATTGTCTATTGACATCACACCACACCTTCTTCTTCCATTTCATTTCCAGCCCACAATTGCTATTGCATACTAGAATCATAGAGTCATACAGTGTGGAAACAATGGACAATAGAAAAACGCGGTCACGGGGAGAACGTACAAACTCTGTACAGACAGCGCCCGTAGTCAGGATCGAACCAGGGTCTCTGGCGATGTGAGGCAGCAACTCTATCCCAACATTTAAGAAACAGTTGGACAGGTACATGGATAGGACAGGTTTGGAGGGATATGGACCAAACGCAGGCAGGTGGGACTAGTGTAGCTGGGGCATGTTGGCCGGTGTGGGCCTGTTTCCAGAGGCTGTACCACGCGATGACTCCATGACTCCAAAAACATACAGGTCTGTAGGTTAATAGGCTTGGTAAGATTGTAAATTGTTCCTAGTGTGTGTGGGATAGTGTTAGTGCGCGGGGATCGCTAAAGATGTTGTAACTCGGCGATGCTGGCGGTGGTGAAGCCTCGCTGGTCGACCCGCGGTTGGCGGTCGATGAGGGCGTGGGGGGGACAATGGGGAGGGAGGGTGGGGGAGAACAATGGACAATGGGGATAGATGCAAAAAGCTAGAGTAACTCAGCGGGACAGGCGGCATCTCTGGAGAAAACATAGACATAGAAAACATAGAAAATAGGTGCAGGAGTAGGCCATTCGGCCCTTCGAGCCTGCACCGCCATTCAATATGATCATGGCTGATCATCCAACTCAGTATCCCATACCTGCCTTCTCTCCATACCCCCTGATCCCTTTAGCCACAAGGGCCACATCTAACTCTCTCTTAAATATAGCCAATGAACTGGCCTCAACTACCTTCTGTGGCAGAGAATTCCACAGATTCACCACTCTCTTGTGTGAAAAAAAACTTTCTCATCTCGGTCCTAAAAGACTTCCCCCTTATCCTTAAACTGTGACCCCTTGTTCTGGACTTCCCCAACATCGGGAACAATCTTCCTGCATCCAGCCTGTCCAACCCCTTAAGGATTTTGTAAGTTTCTATAAGATCCCACCCTCAATCTTCTAAATTCCAGCGAGTACAAGCCGAGTTTATCCAGTCTTTCTTCATATGAAAGTCCTGCCATCCCAGGAATCAATCTGGTGAACCTTCTCTGTACTCCCTCTATGGCAAGAATGTCTTTCCTCAGATTAGGAGACCAATACTCCAGGTGCGGTCTCAACAATGCCCTGTACAACTGCAGCAGAACCTCCCTGCTCCTATACTCAAATCCCCTCGCTATGAATGCCAACATACCATTGGCTTTCTTCACTGCCTGCTGCACCTGCATGCCTACTTCCAATGACTGGTGTACCACGACACCCAGGTCTCGTTGCATCTCCCCTTCTCCTAATCGGCCACCATTCAGATAATAGGAAGGAATGGGTGACGTTTCGGTCTGAGACCCTTCTTCAGACAATGGACAATGGGGACCCGACATGGGGGGAAACGCTTTGGGGAGGGGGGGGGGGGGAGAGAACGGAGGAAGTGCCGGCATGCTTTGTAACCTTGCCAGCACTGTAGGTGGTAACTGTTTGCATACGTTGCGTACGCAAGCAAAGAATCTCACTGCTCCTTGTCATCTCATCCCATTATTAATAATAATAATAATAATAATAATAATAATAAAAATAATAATAATAATAATAATAATAATAATAATAATAATAATAATAATAATAATAATAATAATAATAATAATAATAATAATAATAATAATAATAATAATAATAATAATATATTCCTTTATTTGTACCGCACCGGGGAAATTTACAGTCTTACAGCAGCAAAGTGGATCATTCATTATAAATAAAAGTAGAGACAAGGATAAATTGTCATCAGTTTACGGTGTGTTCCTTAGCTGTTATTGTTGACTCGTCCGCTGGGAGCAGTGCTGGTTGTGCAGTCTCACAGCAGCGGGAAGGAAGGACCTCCGATATCTCTCCTTAACGCACCTGGGGTGAAGGAGTCTGTCAGTGAAGGAGCCACTCAGTGCAGAGACAGTGTCCTGCATGGGGTGGGAGACGTTGTCCAGCAGCGATGTTATTTTTGCCATCATCCTCCTCTCTCCCACCACCAAGAATAACTCGTATAAGAAAATAACTGCAGATGCTGGTACAAATCGAAGGTATTTATTCACAAAGTGCTGGAGTAACTCAGCAGGTCAGGCAGCATCTCGGGAGAGAAGGAATGGGTGACGTTTCGGGTCGAGACCCTTCTTCAGACTAATGTCAGGGGGGGGGGGCGGGACAAAGGAAGGATATAGGTGGAGACAGGAAGATAGGAGGAGATCTGGGAAGGAGGAGGAGAAGAGAGGGACAGAGGAACTATCTAAAGTTGGAGAAGTCGATGTTCATACCACTGGGCTGCAAACTGCCCAGGCGAAATATGAGGTGCTGTTCCTCCAAGAATAACTCATTGGTTTTAACTCAACCACGAGCACGTTTGCAATAATCAGGTTGTTTTATGCTCAATCACTTCAAATACCTGGCCTGAGATAATTGGAACAAAATAATGGATATGTTCCTTTTATTCTCGTGAATTAGCCTTCCTTTTAATCTCCAGCCAGTGACTATCAGCCGAATGTTTGCTGTGATCGGGGCGATCGGCATTGATGTTTCAGGGGAGATGTGTTGATGCTTTAGAGGAATGGTCTATTGCATATTGTCGGTGGCACAGCAGTTCTGATAGGTTCCCTACTTCAGTCTGAAGGGTAGACAGGGTAGACAGTCTGAGGAAGGGTCCCAACCCGAAATGCCACTGATCCATTATCTCCAGAGAAGCTGCCTGACCATCTGAGTTACTCCAGCAATTTGTGTCTTTCTTCAGTATAAATCGTGCATCTGCAGTTCCTTCCTACACAAGGAACTGCAGATGCCGGTTTCCAAAAAGAAATATGCATAAAGTGCTGGAGTAATAGGGGTAGAAAATCTTGAGAGGAATAGATCGGGTAGATGCACAGAGTCTCTTGCCCAGAGTAGGTGAATCGAGGACCAGAGGACATAGGTTCAAGGTGAAGGGGAAAAGATTTAATAGGAATCTGAGGCGTAACTTTTTTCTGCACAAAGGGTGGTGGGTGTATGGAACGAGCTGCCAGAGGAGGTAGTTGAGGCAGGGACTATCCAAACATTAAAAAAACAGTTAGACAGGTACATGGATAGGACAGGCACTCGAGGACATGGATCGCTGATAATTCGGGTCGGGATGCCAGCAGAGACGTTTTCCGGCACTTATTCGTGATTGAAGTGACCGTCAGATCTTTGGCAGCACAGTGGCACAGCGGTAGAGTTGCTGCCTCACAGCGCCAGAGACCCGGGTTCAATCCTGACTACAGGTGATGTCTGACAATAGACAATAGACAATAAGTGCAGGAGGAGGCCATTCGGCCCTTCGAGCCAGCACCGCCATTCAATGTGATCATGGCCGATCATTCTCAATCAGTACCCCGTTCCTGCCTTCTCCCCATACCCCCTGAATCCGCTATCCTTAAGAGCTCTATCTAGCTCTCTCTTGAATGCATTCAGAGAATTGGCCTCCATTGGCTTCTGAGGCAGAGAATTCCACAGATTCACAACTCTCTGACTGGAAAAGTTTTTCCTCATCTCAGTTCTAAATGGCCTACCCCTTATTCTTAAACTGTGGCCCCTTGTTCTGGACTCCCCCAACATTGGGAACATGTTTCCTGCCTCTAACGTGTCCAACCCCTTAATAATCTGATACGTTTCGATAAGATCTCCTCTCATCCTTCTAAATTCCAGTGTATACAAGCCTAGTCGCTCCAGTCTGTACGGTGTTTGCACGTTCTTCTTGTGATTGCGTGGGTTTTCTCCGGGTTTACCAGTCTCCTCGCACACTCCAAAGACATACGGGTTTGAAGGATGATTGGCTTTGGGAAGAATTGTAAATTGTAGATTGACCCTAGTGTGTGCAGGATAGTGTTTGTGTGCGGGGATCGCTGGGTGGCGCGGACTCGGTGGGCCGAAGGGCCTGTTTCCACGCTGTATCTCTGAACTAAACTAAACTAAACAGAAGAGGTGTGTAGGAAGGAAGTGCAGATGCTGGTTTACACCGAAGGTAGACACAAAATGCTGGAGTAACTCAGCAGGTCAGGCAGCATCTCTGGAGAGAAGGAATGGGTGACGTTTCGGGTTGAGACCCTTCTTCAGTCTAAAGAAGGGCTCGACCCGAAACATCACCCATTCCTTCTCTCCTGAGATGCTGCCTGACCTGCTGAGTTACTCCAGCATTTTGTGAAATAAATACCTTGCTTATCTCTATGTCTCCCTCTCCCCTGACTCTCAGTCTGAAGAAGGGTCTCGACCCGAAACGTCACCCATTCCTTCTCTCCAGAGATGCTGCCTGTCCCACTGAGTTACTCCAGCATTTAGTGTCATAAACAGAGGAGGCACTTCCTCCTTCATATGAGTGTGTTTCCCTTCTTGAACTTAATCTTTCATACTTTAATTAAATGGACCTGCACACAATTCTTCCGGATAGTGGAGGGTGCAATGTTGGAGATGGGGTCGCCAACTATCTCACTCCCAGACACGGGGCAAGGTGACGTCACCGCCCCGCACCCCACGTGTCCTCACCCAGCCTGCGGCCACGTGCTCCCGCTCCACCAATGGCAGCCGCCCGGGCCGGAAGGCGGGTTGCTATGCAACCTCCGTTAGGCAAACACTCTCGGCCCCGCTCCCCGAACATACTCCGTTAGCCTACACTGTCCGGGCCTACAGCGGCTCCCGGGCCTACAGTATCCGGGCCTGCACTGTCCCGGCCTACAGCAGCCCCCGTGCCTACAGTATCCGGGCCTGCACTGTCCTGGCCTACAGCAGCCCCCGGGCCTACAGTATCGGGGCCTGCACTGTCCCGGCCTACAGCAGCCCCCGGGCCTACAGTATCGGGGCCTGCACTGTCCCGGCCTACAGCAGCCCCCGGCCCTACAGTATCCGGCCTACAGCAGCCCCCGGGCCTACAGTATCCAGGCCTGCACTGTCCCGGCCTACAGCAGCCCCCGGGCCTACAGTATCCAGGCCTGCACTATCCCGGCCTACAGCAGCCCCCGGGCCTACAGTATCCGGGCCAGCACTGTCCCGGCTTACAGCAGCCCCCGGGCCTACAGTATCCGGGCCTGCACTGTCCCGGCCTACAGTGTCGAGCGGGCCTAATACGGGACAAGGGCGGTCCCATACGGGACAAACCAATTTAGCCCAAAATACGGGATGTCCCGGCTAATACGGGACAGTTGGCAACCCTAGTTGGAGATGAAGTTTCTTTGTACTGCTGCGATTAACACCCAGACTTTAGGAAACGGGATGAACGCCACGCTACAGTTGGTTCTAATGTAAATGGGAATAGACAGGATGATAACAGTGAGGATGCATTTAAACTATTGTTTATACGGGCTCCCTTCAACCAGTACATGTAGAGCTCCCGACTGCTCCGTTTATCAAAGAAGCCGTCACCCGTATGAATAATTCATCAGTCGAGCAGATTGAACTTTGTTAAGGCTGCAATATGTAACAGATGGAGACTCTCTCTGGGTTATCAGTTCAAGCTATTCCTACAGTAGCTGAGACCTTCAGACATTAATCAAAGCACTGAGTCTTCATGTAGTCTTCACTTATTGAAGTCTCTGTTCATCCTTTTGTAACCTCAGATAGCTGCTGAGAGACATCAGGTGTCCATTAGCCGAGCAGAGTGAGACTCTAATCAGTAACGGTCCATGATTAAACTGGTCCTGATCTGGATTCTCCATCAGAAACCCCGGCCACTCCTTCCTCTTCCCCTCCGCAAGAAATTGCAGCAAATTGTGGACACAGCCCAGACCGTCACCCAAACCAACCTCCCCTCCATTAACTCTATCTACACCTCACGCTGCCTCGGCAAGGCCAGCAGCATAATTAAGGACCAGTCTCACCCCAGCCACTCCCTCTTCTCCCCTCTCCCATCAGGCAACAGAAGTGTGAAAACAAACACCTCCAGATTCGGGGACAGTTTCTTCCCAGCTGTTTTCAAGCAACTGAACCATCCTACCACAACCAGAGAGCAGTGCTGAACTACGATCTACCTCATTGGTGACCCTCGGACTATCCTTGATCGGACTTTGCTGGCTTTACCTTGCGCTAAAATAGCGTCAGTGCACGGGGATCGCTGGTCGGCGCGGACTCGGTGGGCCGAAGGGCCTGTTTCCGCTATGTATCGCTAAACTAAACAGAGTATGAACATTCAATGTTCCTGCCACTAACTGGCTGAGATGTTACATTAAATGCAAAAAAAATGTTTATTTCCCTGAGTAGTTGCACATTTACCCATCTGTTAATTCTTGACGTGCCTTTACATATTATCAAGGTGCCTGAGATCTTGGCATTTGCCAGCTCTGGAGACATGGGGATCACTCGGGCCTGCCCTGGTTACCAAGTTGAGTGAAGCCTCAGACAGTGCCACACAAACAGGCAGCTGCACTACCTGCTGCGCCACTCTCCGCACTGCCATTGTTAGATAAAGACTGCAGATGCTGGTACAAATCGAAGGTATTTATTCACAACATGCTGGAGTAACTCAGCAGGTCAGGCAGCATCTCGGGAGAGAAGGAATGGGTGACGTTTCGGGTCGAGACCCTTCTTCAGACTGAAGAAGGGTCTCGACCCGAAACGTCACCCATTCCTTCTCTCCCGAGATGCTGCCTGACCTGCTGAATTACTCCAGCATTTTGTGAATAAATACCTGCCATTGTTAGAGCTGGGTTTATTGCGTATTTGCCATGTTTCCGACTGAATGGCTGGTTGCCGCCAGCAATGGCCGACTCGCCAACACTCTGCCTGTCCCTTCCTTCCTTGTGTTTTGTCTCTACATGTTAAATGTGTGTTTTTGGTGTTCTTGAGCTTGTTTTATGGGTGGGAGGGAGGGGAGGGGTTACGGGTGAAACTGTTTCTAATCTCTTACCTCGACGGAGATGGGATTTATTTCCGTGTGGTATCTCCGTCCGCAGTGCGGCCTGCCATCAAGGAGTTGGCGGCCCCTTTGCAGGAGACCGATTCTGAGAGCCCCACCGTGGGGAGCATGCAGGTCTTACCATCGCGGACCCCACCATCCCTTCGCCAGGGATCGACCTGGGAGCTCCAACCGCGGGACTTTAACATCGCGGAGTCCACGGTCTCTGGTCAGAGACCCACTTCGGGAACTCCAAGCAGCAGGAGTTTCGATCGCCCCGACACGGGAGTTTCGATCACCCCGACGCGGGAGTTTCGATCGCCCCGACGCGGGAGTTTCCGATCGCCCCGTCGCGGGCTTATCGACCGTCGGCAGTGGGAGCTACGATCGCCCCACAGACCAGCATCTGTAGTTCCTTGCTTCTACATGAACGCTGCTATTGTTATATAACATTGTTATATATTGTTACTTGTGCCTGCACTGCCCTAGTACCTGCGGCGTACCTGCAGTCCGTGTGTCTTTGTGTTTGTTTGTCTTGATTGTAGTGTAAATGTGATGTAGTCTTTTGGGGCTGTGTACTATGGGGGGGGGGCGGGAACTGTAAATGTAAAATTGTCTCTTCCGAGTGGAGTTGTTCTGGTCCGTGTCTCCGTTCCCGCTGCGGCCTACCATCGGCCCTGCGCCTGGAGCTGGCGGCCTCCACCTGGGACTCGCCTGTGGAGGCTCCGGCCGCGTGGATATCGGAAGCTCGCAGCCCCTGCCCTGGGTGGGGGGTGACATCGGGAGCTCCGGCAGCAGCAGCGTCTTCGCCCGCCCCGGATCGCGGGGCTTTGGGTCGGCCCGCCGCGGACCTTTCACCGTCCGGCGCGGCCTGGAATAGGCCGTGGGATTTTTCTCTGCCCGGCGGGGGCTTCAATGTCGGGAGCCACGACCACCCCAACGTGCAGCAGCAGCGTTTTCGCCCGCCCCGGATCGCGGGTTTGGGTCGGCCCACTGCGGACCTTTCACCGTCCGGCAGGGGAAGTGAAAAGACATTCTGGCCTTCCATCACAGTGAGGAGGTGACTGGAGGAGACTCACTGTGATGGATGTTTCTTTTTGTTTGATTGTGTGTGTTATTGCTTATTTTTATTGCTCTTGATGTTGGACTGTGGGTAATCTTTCATTTCATTGCACATTTATGTGTATGTGACAAATAAACTAGACTTGACTTGACTTGAATGGGGTGGCACGGTGGCGCAGCGGTAGAGTTGCTGCCTCACAGCGCCAGAGACCCGGGTTCGATCCTGACTCCGGGCGCTGTCTGTACGGAGTTTGTACGTTCTCCCCGTGACCTGCGTGGGTTTTTTCCGGGTGCTCCAGTTTGCTCCCACACTCCAAAGACGTCCAGGCTTGTAGGTTAATTGGCTTGGTATTAATGTAAATTGTCCCCGGTGTGTGTAGGGTAGTGTTAGTGTGTGGGGATCGCTGGTCGGCACGGACTCGGTGGGCTGAAGGGCCTGTTTCTGCACTGTATCTCTAAACTAAACTAAACTAAACTAAAGTAAATGTATTATTGTGAAGCGTAGGAATGTTAGAGAATAAAAGGAACTGACGATACAGCATTCCAAATTAACATTTCAAGACTTGTACTGTTGAGATTGTCCAATGTAAATAGATCTCTGGTTAGTTTAGTTCGCAGCTGCAGCATTAAGCAGTACAGAGTTAGATAGAGCTCTAGGGGCTAGCGGAATCAAGGGATATGGGGAGAAGGCAGGCATGGGTTACTGATTGTGGACGATCAGCCATGATCACAATGAATGCCAGTGCCGGCTCGAAGGGCCGAATAGCCGCCTCCTCCTCCTGCACCTATCTTCTACCTTTCTATGTTTCTATGAGGCCGCGCCGACCAGCGATCCCCGCACACTATCACCCCACTACACACACTGGGCACAATTTACATTTACACCAAGCCAATTAACCTACAGACCTGCACGACTTTGGAGTGCGGGAGGAAACCGGAGCACCCGGAGAAAACCCACACAGGTCACGGGGAGAGCGTACAAACTCCACGCAGACAGCGCCCATGGTCAGGATGGAACCCAGGTCTCTGGCGCTGTGAGGCAGCAACTCTACCGCCGCGCCACCGTGCAGCCCCTCTGATGGCCAGTTTCTTTGATTATCGGGACGGTGCCGCAGTTCATATTTTTAGACAATAGACAATAGACAATAGGTGCAGGAGGAGGCCATTCGGCCCTTCGAGCCAGCACCGCCATTCAATATGATCACGGCTGATCATCCAAAATCAGTACCCCATTCCAGCCTTCTCCCCACATAACCCTTGATTCCGTTAGCCCTAAGAGCTCTATCTAACTCTTTCTTTAAAATATCCAGCGAATTGGCCTCCACTGCCTTCTGTGGCAGAGAACTCCACAGATTCACACCTCTCTGGGTGAAAACGTTTTCCCTCATCTCAGCTTTTGTTGCGCGCTAACCGGTCAGCGTAAAGACAATACATGATTACAATCGAGCCATTCACAGTGTGCAGATACATGATAAGGGAATAACGTTTAGTGCAAGGTAAAGCCAGCAAAGTCCGATCAAGGATAGTCCGAGGGTCACCAATGAGGTAGATAGTAGTTCAACACTGCTCTCTGGTTGTAGTAAGATGGTTCAGTTGCCTGATTGCAGCCGGGAAGAAACTGTCCCTGGATCTGGAGGTGTGCGTTTTCACACTTCTGTACCTTTTGCCTGATCGGAGAGGGGAGAAGAGGGGGTGGCCAGGGTGTGACTGGTCATTGATTATGCCACTGGCCTTGCCGAGGCAGCGTGAGGTGTAGATGGAGTCAATGGAGGTGAGGTTGGTTTGTGTGGTGACATTGAAACATTGAAAGAACTCATCCTCATTCTCTCAGCAGGAAGAAGACCACCACACAACTTCACCGGACTTAAGGTCATAAGAAATAGTAGAAATAGGCCATTCGGCCCATCAAGTCTACTCCGCCATTCAATCATTAGCTGATCTATCTCTCCCTCCTAATCCCATTCTCCTGCCTTCTCCCCATAACTTCTGACACCCGTACAAGTCAAGAAGCTATCTATCTCTGCCTTAAATATATCCACTGGCTTGGCCTCCTCAGCCTTCTGTGGCAACGAATTCCACAGATACACCACCCTCTGACTAAAGACACTTTCAGATTGAAGAAGAGTCTCGACCCGTAATGTCATCCATTGCTTCTATCAGGAGATGCTGCCTGTCCCGCTGAGTTACTCCAGCATTTTGTGCCTCTCAAAGACGTGTGGGTTTGTGGGTTAATTTGCTTCCGTAGATTGCGCCTCGTGTGTACGGAGTGGATGTGAAAGTGTGATAGCATAGAACTAGTGTGAACTATAGTGATCGATGGCCAGCATGGATTCAGTGGGCCGAAGGGCCTGTTTCCATGCTGTGTCGTTCAATCTCCGTAATTCCCCATTGTCTTTTGCTACGATTAAAAAAACACAGAACACACGGAATGCCAGAGAGAACCAGGATCCACTCATAAGCTAACTGGGTGGCGCAGCAGTAGAGCTACTGCCTTACAGAGCTTGCAGCGCCAGAGACCCGGGTTCAATCCCAACTACGGGATTACTGTCTGTACGGAGTTTGTGCATTCTCCCCGTGACCACGTGGGTTTGCCCCAAGATCTTCGGTTTCCTCCCACACTCCAAAAATGTGCAGGTTTGTAGGTGAGTTGGCTTGGTGCATGTGTAAATTGTCGCTAGTGTGTGTAGGATAGCGTTAGTGTGCGGGGATCGCTGGTCGGTGCAGGCTCGGTGGGCCGAAGGGCCTGTTTCCGCGCTGTATCTCTGAACTGAGACTAAACACTAAACTGTGGGCTTTACGTTTGCCTTCTTGCCTCTTAGATAATTGTGCCGTTATTTGGTGGGTTGTGATAGCCTGTGACAGGTGAATATGCATGTCAAGGAGTGATTCTTGGTTACACACTCTGGGTGTGATTTTTAATTGTTTTAGGCCATAATTATGAACCAGACTTTGCCGATTACGTGTCATTTGTTTCCCCACATATTAATTGGGCCTATAGTGTGGTCTCAAACGTGCGGCTTTGAGAATCTTTGCTGATGTGGCCCGTGACAACTTAATGCAGTGGTGGAGTCTGTAATTATAGTTTATCAGCAAGGTCTTTGTTTCATGGTTGGGGGAGCTCTATTCTGCATTGCAAGACGGAAACTTCCTACGTTGCAAAGCAGATTTAGACTCTAGACTTTAGAGATACAGCTCGGAAAACAGGCCCCTCGGCCCACCGAGAGTCCGCGCCGACCAGCGATCATCCCGCACACTAGTACTATCCTACGCACACTAGGGACAATTTTACATTGACACCAAGCCAATTAACCTGCCAAACCTGCACGTCTTTGGAATGTGGGAGGAAACCGGAGCACCCGGAGAAAACCCACGCAGGTCACAGGGAGAACGTACAAACTCCGCACAGTTTTTCCAGTCCAGTACAGTTAGTTTTCATTCAAAGGCCATTAACTAAAAAGTAGTTGGTAAGAAGTTGTAATTGAGGCAGTGCAGCGTAGGGTCACGAGATTGATCCCTGGGATGGCGGGACCGTCATATGAGGAAAGATTGAAAAGACGAGGCTTGTATTCACTGGAGTTTAGAAGGATGGGAGGGGATCTTATAGAGACATGTACAATTATAAAAGGACTGGACAAGCTAGATGCAGGAAAAATGTTCCCAATGTTGGGCGAGTCCAGAACCAGGGGCCACAGTCATAGAACAAAGGGGAGGCCAGTTAAAACTGAGGTGAGAAGGAACTTTTTCACCCAGAGAGTTGTGAATTTGTGGAATTCTCTGCCACAGAGGGCAGTGGAGGCCAAATCACTGGATGGATTTAAGAGAGAGTTAGGTAGAGCTCTAGGGGCTAGTGAAATCAAGGGATATGGGTAGAAGGCAGGCACGGGTTACTGATTGTGGATGATCAGCCATGATCACAATGAATGCCGGTGTTGGCTTGAAGGGCCGAATGGCCTCCTCCTGCACCTATTTTCTATGTTTCTATGTTCCTATAACATGTTGTAAACTAACTTTCCAGATGTATTTCATGAAGGACCTGTTTCGAACGTGCAAACTCCACACAGACAGCACCGGTAGTCTGAGTTAAACCCGGGTCTCTGGCTACGTAAGACAGCACGAAATGTTTAGGAAGGAACAACAGATTCTGGCTTTAACCATGATAGACACAAAAAGTTGGAATAACTCAGTGAGACGGGCACCATCTCTGGGGAGAGGGAATGGGAGACGTTTTGGGTCGAGTCCCTTCTTCAGACTTCTGGAAAGATAGTCTCGACCCGAAACGTCACCCATTCCTCGTCTCCAGAGATGCTGCCTGTCCCGCTGAGTTACTCCAGCATTTTGTGTCCACCTTCTGTAAGGCTGCAACTCTACCACTGTGCTACGTATCGATCACTAATCTATCACCACAATGAATAACGGTGAGCATAAAACCCCAACATAGTCCAAACAACATTTTAAGCGTGGCACGAATATTTAAAATACACGCATGGATTTATATAAAACTCTGAAACAATAAGAACAATATTTCACTTTAAATGTTGGCAAAGTCTTGTGATAGACAGTAGACAATAGACAATAGGTGCAGGAGGAGGAGGAGGCCATTCGGCCCTTCGAGCCAGCACCGCCATTCAATGTGATCATGGCTGATCATTCTCATCCTTCTAAATTCTCATCCTCTCTCACCCTTCTAAATTCCAGTGTATATAAGGCTAGTCAATAGACAATAGACAATAGGTGCAGGAGGAGGCCATTCGGCCCTTCGAGCCAGCACCGCCATTCAATGTGATCATAGCTGATCATGGGGAGAGGGCAGGAACGGGGTACTGATTGAGAATGATCAGCCATGATCACATTGAATGGTGGAGCTGGCTCGAAGGGCCGAATGGCCTCCTCCTGCACCTATTGTCTATTGTCTATCCACAATCAGTACCCCGTTCCTGCCTTCTCCCCATATCCCCTGACTCCGCTATCTTTAAGAGCTCTATCTCGCTCTCTCTTGAAAGCATCCAGGGAATTGGCCTCCACTGCCCTCTGCGGTGTCTGTGAAATGTTAAAATACTCTGCTGTTTGCCTTTGTGTCTGTGAGTTGTGAGGTGATTGGCGTCCTGCAGCCAGCACGGAAACAGGCCCTTTGGCCCTACCTGCCCATGCAAACCATGATGTCTCATCTACATGAGTCCCACCTGTCCATGTTTGTCTCTTAGATGACGGACACAAAAGAAGAAAACCAATCTGTCCACAGTGCACAGATAAAGGATAAAGGGGACAACATTTAGTGCCCAACTTCTCCCCATATCCCTTGATTCCACTCGCCCCCCCCCCAGAGCTCTATCTAACTCTCTCTTAAATCCATCCAGTGATTTGGCCTCCACTGCCCTCTGTGGCAGAGAATTCCACAAATTCACAACTCCCTGGGTGTAAAAAGTCCCTTCTCACATCAGTTTTAAATGGCCTCCCCTTGTGAACTGTTTATGTATGTGCTGTTATGTTTGTGTGCCATTGTATGTTCGTTTCTTAGTACCTGAACTGATGTACACCACTTTGGTCAATGTGGGTTGTTTTTAAATGTGCTATACAAATAAAATTGACTTGACTTGACTCTAAAGTTTGGAGGAAGAGTTAGATCAGCAGATGATTGAATGGCGGAGGAGACTTGATGGGCCACATGGCTTAATTCTGCTCCTATCGCTTGTGGAATTGTGACCTTATTCTACTCGGTCACTGAAGATTAGCTGATGTAACACGCAAAACATTCAGGGGAGCTTGTCATGCGTTCAACACCCGTGACCAGGTGACACTAAGACCACGGAGACGTAGCGCTCCACTGAAAGGACGAAGGCGAAATCATGCTTGACTAATCTTCTGGAATTCTTTGAGGATGTAACCAGGAAAATTGACAGGGGAGAGCCGGTGGATGTGGTGTACCTCGACTTCCAGAAAGCCTTTGACAAGGTCCCACATAGGAGATTAGTGGGCAAAATTAGAGCACATGGTATTGGGGGTAGGGTACTGACATGGATAGAAATTTGGTTGGCAGACAGAAAGCAAAGAGTGGGGATAAATGGGTCCCTTTCAGAATGGCAGGCAGTGGGGTACTGCAAGGCTCGGTGCTGGGACCGCAGCAATTTACAATATACATTAATGACTTGGATGAAGGGATTAAAAGTACCATTAGAAAATTTGCAGATGATACAAAGCTGGGTGGTAGTGTGAACTGTGAGGAAGATGCTATGAGTTTGCAGGGTGACTTGGACAGGTTGTGTGAGTGGGCGGATGCATGGCAGATGCAGTTTAATGTGGATAAGTGTGAGGTTATCCACTTTGGTGGTAAGAATAGGAAGGCAGAGTATTATCTGAATGGTGTCAAGTTAGGAACGGGGATGTACAACGAGATCTGGGTGTCCTAGTGCATCAGTCACTGAAAGGAAGCATGCAGGTACAGCAGGCAGTAAAGAAAGCCAATGGAATGTTGGCCTTCATAACAAGAGGAGTTGAGTATAGGAGAAAAGAGGTCCTTCTGCAGTTGTACAGGGCCCTAGTGGAACCGCACCTGGAGTACTGTGTGCAGTTTTGGTCTCCAAATTTGAGGAAGGATATTCTTGCTATTGAGGGCGTGCAGTGTAGGTTTACTAGGTTAATTCCCGGAATGGAGGGACTGTCATATGTTGAAAGACTGGAGCGACTAGGCTTGTATACACTGGAATTTAGAAGGATGAGAGGGGATTTTATCGAAACATATAAGATTATTAAGGGGTTGGACACGTTAGAGGCAGGAAACATGTTCCCAATGTTGGGGGAGTACAGAATCAGAGGCCACAGTTTAAGAATAAGGGGTAGGCCATTTAGAACAGAGATGAGGAAAAACCTTTTCAGTCAGAGAGTTGTGAATCTGTGGAATTCTCTGCCTCAGAAGGCAGTGGAGGCCAATTCACTGAATGCATTCAAGAGAGACTAGATAGAGCCCTTAAGGATAGCAGAGTCAGGGGGTATGGGGAGAAGGCAGGAACGGGGTACTGATTGAGAATGATCAGCCATGATCACATTGAATGGCGGTGCTGGCTCGAAGGGCCGAATGGCCTCCTCCTGCAGCTATTGTCTATTGTCTATTATCTATTGTCTATTGTCTATTGACCATTACAGGCTCGTTATAGTCGAGTTTCACTCCAATTATCTCACGGCTCCTCCAGTTGGGAAAACTTCTTGCGTGGAACTTATGGCCTTGCAACTCTACTTAACGATGATGGCTGGAAACGTCTCTGATCTGGAAAGCGCAAGCAGAATTTCAACTTGTAACCTTAAGGAATTCATTGCCTAGAAAGTTGCAAGTTAATAAAGGCCGGGTTGTTTATGATCTGTTATGTATATCTACTTAGTGAACTGGTAATTGTAAAACTGAAAGACATTATGTTCAGCTTTGTATGTAACATCATTTCTGTTTTAACAGCAACAGCTCATTGAGTGCAATTATAAAGCTGTCGTGATTTATTAACACAAGTCTTTTTTAGGCAATGATCCATTACCCTGAAGACATTACAATGCAAAACTCCTTTTAGTGCTAACTATAATAGTTTAGAACTAAAAAGGCATATGCTAAAAGATGAGCAGCTTTGCTAGTCTAACATCCCTAAGATCACCAGACTGTTAATTTTAAACAGAAATGATACCATAAACAGCTGTGTATTTAATGCCTTTTTAATGCTACTAGTAAAAATGTCACAATTATCATCAATCTCTTTCATCAATAAATTGTAATGCTTTACATTTGATGAATGAAACTATAAAGAGAGCAAAAAAATGGAGAAAGGCTTGAATTTTTTTTTTGCGTTCAGCTCCACACTAATTGCGAATGGCAGCGAAGTGCAGACCCAGGCGGGTAAATCGAACGTAGCAATCAACCCAAGGATGTGAATATGGCCGTTCAGTCACTCCACACCTCCACCCCCCCCCCCCCCCCACCCCCACCAGGAAGGCCTTAAAGCCCTCTGTTTCTTCCTCGACTGCAGAACCAGCCAATTTCCCTCTCCCACCACCATCTCCTCCGCCTAGCTCAGCTGGTCCTCACCCACTTCCTTCAAGTCCAGGGTTCCCGGAATGGCGGGACTGACGTACGTTGAAAGACTGGAGCGACCAGGCTTGTACACGCTGGAATTCAGAAGGATGAGAGGGGATCTTATTGAAACATATAAGATTATTGAGGGACTGGACACACTTGAGGCAGGAAACATGTTCCCAATGTTGGGGGAGCCCAGAACCAGGGGCCACAGTTTAAGAATAAGGGGTAGGCCATTTAGAACTGAGATGAGGAAAAACCTTTTCATTCAGAGAGTTGTGAATCTGTGGAATTCTCTGCGTCAGAAGGCAGTGGAGGCCAATTCTCTGAATGCATTCAAGAGAGAGCTAGATAGAGCTCTTAAGGATAGCGGAGTCAGGGGGTATGGGGAGAAGGCAGGAACGGTGTACTGATTGAGAATGATCAGCCATGATCACATTGAAAGGCGGTGCTGGCTCGAAGGGCCGAATGGCCTACTCCTGCACCTATTGTCTATTGTCTATTATAGCCATGGGCACTCGCATGGGCCCCAGCTATGCCTGCCTCTTTGTGGGGTACGTCGAACAATCCCTGTTCCAGGCGTACACTAGCCCTATCCCCGAACTCTACCTCCGCTACACTGACGACTGCATCGGTGCTACCTCCTGCACCCGTGCAGAACTCATGGACTTCATCAACTTCACCACCAATTTCCATCCTGCACTCAAATTTACTTGGACCATCTCCGACACCTCCCTCCCATCTCTTGATCTCACCGTCTCCATCACAGGAGATATAGAATATTGACTGACAACTATTACAAACCCACTGATTCCCACATCTATCTCGACTACACTTCTTCCCACCCTACTTCCTGCAAAGACTCTATCCCCTACCCCCAATTCCTCCGTCTAGGCCGCATCTGTGCCCAAGATGAGGTGTTCCATACTAGAACATCCGAGATTCTTTAGGGAACAGGGGTTCCCCTCTCCCATCATAGATGAGGCCCTCACTCGTGTCTCCTCGGTATCCCACAGCTCCGCCCTTGCTCCCCCTCCCCCTAGTCGCAACAGAGACAGAGTCCTCCTTGGCAATAGACAATAGACAATGGCTGCAGGAGTAGGCCATTCGGCCCTTCGAGCCAGCACCGCCATTCAATGTGATCATGGCTGATCATTCTCAATCAGTACCCCGTTCCTGCCTTCTCCCCATACCCCCTGACTCCGCTATCCTTAAGAGCTCTATCTAGCTCTCTCTTGAATGCATTCAGAGAATTGGCCTCCACTGCCTTCTGAGGCAGAGAATTCCACAGATTCACAACTCTCTGACTGAAAAAGTTTTTCCTCGTCTCCGTTCTAAATGGCCTACCACCTTATTCTTAAACTGTGGCCCCTTGTTCTGGACTCCCCCAACATTGGGAACATGATCCTTACCTTCCACTCCATCAGCCATCCCCTACAACACATAATCCAACATTTTCGCCACCTCCAACGGGACCCCAAAACTAGCCACATCTTCCCATCTCCATTGCTTTCGGCCTTCCGCAGAGACCGTTCCCTCCGCAACTCCCCGGTCGAGACCCTTCTTCAGACTGAGAGTCGGGGAAATGGAAACGAGAGACATAGACGGTGATGTAGAGAGATATAGAACAAATGAATGAAAGATGTGTAAAATGGTAACGATGATAAAGGAAACAAGACATTGTTAGCTGTGGTAACATCAGCATTAAAATCTGCAGACGAAATTGGTAGTCACTAATGACTTCTGTTGTTTTTATCTTCATTGAGATCAAAGCAGGGTAAGGTAATCTCGGAGCTTCTTATAAAGATATGCACAAATGATTTGATCATTAGATAGAGCTCTTAAGGATAGCGGAGTCAGGGGGTATGGGGAGAAGGCAGGAACGGGGTACTGATTGAGAATGATCAGCCATGATCACGTTAAATGGTGGTGCTGGCTCGAAGGGCCGAATGGCCTCCTCCTGCACCCATTGTCTATTGTCTATTATCATACTTTTATAAGTTTCAATATTGTCCCACATAATATTCAGTGGCTGTAAAACATCTTCAGCATTTTCCCTCCATCCCCCCCCCCCCCCCCCACCCAAGTCACACCAGCTTCTCGGTTTCACCGCACTAACAGCTTACAGTGGCCAGTTTCCTTTATCATCGTTACTTTTTTGCGTATCTTTCATTCATTTGTTTGTGTTAAAAATTGTAATTGTGTGTCTTGTGTTCTTTATTGTCCACTGCCGGACCCTGACGTGAGAGGACGCTGGCGCTATTTGATCGCCGCTTCTCCGTCAGGATAGTTTGTCTGTTTGTTTTTATGTCTTGACTGTTTTTGTAAAGCGTCTTTGAGCATTTGGAAAAGCGCTATAAAAAATAGATGTTTATTATTATTATTATTATGTTTATTATTGTTCTTTATCTCTCCACATCACCGTCCGTATCTCTCGTTTCCCTTATCCTTGACCAGTCTGAAGAAGGGTCTCGACCCGTTCCTTCTCTCCAGAGATGCTGCCTGTCCCGCTGAGTTACTCCAGCTTTTTGTGTCTATCTTCGGATTAAACCCCCACAGCAATAGACAATAGACAATAGGTTCAGGAGGAGGCCATTCGGCCCTTCGAGCCAGCACCGCCATTCAATGTGATCATGGCTGATCATTCTCAATCAGTACCCCGTTCCTGCCTTCGCCCCATACCCCCTGACTCCGCTATCCTTAAGAGCTCTATCTAGCTCTCTCTTGAATGACAATAGACAATAGACAATATTCAATAGACAATAGGTGCAGGAGTAGGCCATTCAGCCCTTCGAGCCAGCACCGCCATTCAATGCAATCATGGCTGATCACTCTCAATCAGTACCCCGTTCCTGCCTTCTCCCCATACCCCCTGACTCCGCTATCCTTAAGAGCTCTATCTAGCTCTCTCTTGAATGCATTCAGAGAATTGGCCTCCACGGCCTTCTGAGGCAGAAAATTCCACAGATTCACAACTCTCTGACTGAAAAAGTTTTTCCACATCTCAGTTCTAAATGGCCTACCCCTTATTCTTAAACTGTGGCCCCTTGTTCTGGACTCCCCCAACATTGGGAACATGTTTCCTGCCTCTAACGTGTCCAACCTCTTAATAATCTTATATGTTTTGATAAGATCTCCTCTCATCCTTCTAAATTCCAGTGTATACAAGCCTAGTCGCTCCAGTCTTTCAACATATGACAGTCCCGCCATTCCGGGAATTAACCTAGTAAACCTACGCCGCACGCCCTCAATAGCAAGAATATCCTTCCTCAAATTTGGAGACCAAAACTGCACACAGTACACCAGGCGTGGTCTCACTAGGGCCCTGTACAACTGCAGAAGGATCTCTTTGCTCCTATACTCAACTCCTCTTGTTATGAAGGCCAACATTCCATTGGCTTTCTTCACTGCCTGATATTCTTGCTATGGAGGGCGTGCAGCGTAGGTTCACTAGGTTAATTCCCGGAATGGCGGGACTGTCGTATGTTGAAAGGCTGGAGCAATTGGGCTTGTATACACTGGAATTTAGAAGGATGAGGGGGGATCTTATTGAAACATATAAGATGATTAGGGGATTGGACACATTAGAGGCAGGAAACATGTTCCCAATGTTGGGGGAGTCCAGAACAAGGGGCCACAGTTTAAGAATAAGGGGTAGGCCATTTAGAACGGAGATAAGGAAGAACTTTTTCAGTCAGAGAGTGGTGAAGGTGTGGAATTCTCTGCCTCAGAAGGCAGTGGAGGCCAGTTCGTTGGATGCTTTCAAGAGAGAGCTGGATAGAGCTCTCTTAAGGATAGCGGAGTGAGGGGGTATAGGGAGAAGGCAGGAACGGGGTACTGATTGAGAGTGATCAGCCATGATCGCATTGAATGGCGGTGCTGGTTCGAAGGGCTGAATGGCCTCCTCCTGCACCTATTGTCTATTGTCTATTGTCTATTGTCCTTTCAGTAACTGATGCACTAGGACACCTGCAGCTCTTTCTTACACATCTTTAGCACTGGTCTTATGTACTCAAAGAATGTTCAGGTATTAATAGAGTTTGTCTACATATGAAGAAGGTGAATGATTGAATAATAACTTCTGGCCTATGAAATAGAACACAAAGGTGTTCACGATGAGTATTGCAAGTGCTTCCACGGGTAGAGTTGCTGCCTCACAGCGCCAGAGACCAGGGTTCCATCCTGACTACGGGTGCTGTCTGTACGGAGTTTGTATGTTCTCCCTGCAACTGCATGAGTTTGGTTTCCTCCCACACTCCAAAGACGTACAGGTTTGTAGGTTAATATGGCTTCGATAAAAATTGTAAATTGTCCCCAGTGTGTGGGATAGCGTTAGTGTGTAGGGATCTCTGGTCAGTGCGGACTTGGTGGGCCGAAGGGACTGTTTCCACTAAACTAAACTAAACTAAGCTAACCTAAACAATAGACAATAGACAAGAGACAATAGGTGCAGGAGGAGGCCATTCGGCCCTTCGAGCCAGCACTGCCATTCAATGTGATCATGGCTGATCATTCTCAATCAGTACCCCGTTCCTGCCTTCTCCCCATACCCCCTGACTCCGCTATCTTTAAGAGCTCTATCTAGCTCTCTCTTGAATGCATTCAGAGAACTGGCCTCCACTGCCTTCTGAGGCAGAGAATTCCACAGATTCACGACTCTCTGACTGAAAAAGGTTTTTCCTCATCTCCGTTCTAAATGGCCTACCCCTTATTCTAAAACATGTAATCTGGACAATTGGTGGAAAGAGCCTGTTTGGAGATGCAGCATGGAAACAGGCCCTTCGGCCCACCGAGTCCATGCCGACCATCGATCGCCCGCTCACACGACAATGGCGATACCTACTGTCTTGTAGCGGAGTCACGTGCCCAGCGGACGATCTCCGCAGAGGCACGGATGAGGCACCGGCTGCGATGGCAGAACTTCGTCTGGCGCGCCAGCGACAAACAGAAAAACAAACGAGTTCTCTCTTGCCCCACTTTCCCATTCACCGCCCACACACGAGGGGAGATTTCCCATTCACCGCCCACACACGAGGGGAGATTTTACAGCAAGCCAATTATCGTGCAATCCCGTCGACATTTTGGGAACGTGGAAGGAAACCGGAGCACCCGGAGGAAGCCCACGCAGTCACAGGGAGAAACGTGCAAACTCCACGCAGGCAGCACTTGTGGTCAGGGGGGAAGGTGCGAACTCAACACAGACGGCACTGGTGCCCGAGGTCAGGATGGTCAGATTATTAAGGGGTTGGACACAAGGGTTAGAGGCAGGAAACATGTTCCCAATGTTGGGGGAGTCCAGAACAAGAGGCCACAGTTTAAGAATAAGGGGTAGGCCATTTAGAATTGAGATGAGGAAAAACGTTCGTCAGTCAGAGAGTTGTGAATCTGTGGAATTCTCTGCCTCAGAAGGCAGTGGAGGCCAATTCTCTGAATGCATTCAAGAGAGAGCTGGACAGAGCTCTTAAGGATAGCGGAGTCAGGGGGTATGGGGAGAAGGCAGGAACGGGGCACTGATTGTGAATGATCAGCCATGATCACATTGAATGGCGGTGCTGGCTCGAAGAGCCGAATGGCCTCCTCCTGCACCTATTGTCTATTGACTAGGGGGACTGTGTCTCTGTTGCGACTAGGGGGACGGGGAGCAAGAGCGGAGCTGTGGGATACCGAGGAGACACGAGTGAGGGCCTCATCTATGATGGGAGAGGGGAACCCCCGTTCCCTAAAGAATCTCGGATGTTCTAGTATGGCGTCCCTGGCGCTGTGAGGCAGTGGCACTACCCACTGCGCCACCGTGCCACATGGTTAAGGCTGTGGTATGGACCCGCCTCTATGAAACTCAGGCATGTGTGCACTCTTGATTAAATGCCCTGCCTACGCGGAGGTGATCTTTACTATCGGAAATCAGCAAAAGAACCATAATAACAATCTGTTGTTGAATTAAAGCACAGGCAGCTAATGGTGATATATGACTTTACTTATCTCAAGGCTTAAAGAAAGAAAGGTTTTGATTTACATTGCACTTTTAAGGCATCAGGCCCATTGTGCTTGGCATCCAATTTATAATGGAGCCGCATTGCACGAAACATCACGGCCAATTTACCCGCATCCAGACTGCACAGCCACATGGAAATACTGAGCAACTGGAACGGGCCTTGCTGGGTGTGTCATAGAGGCATAGACGTCATCGACGTCAAGACGTCATAGAGGCATACAGCTTCGGCCCGACTTGCCCACACCAACCAACATGCCCCATCTGCACTGGTCCCACCTGCCCTTCTAAACCTGTCCTATCCATGTACCTGTCCAAATGTTTCTTAAACGTTGCGATAGTCCCAGCCTCAACTACCTCCTCTGGCCGCTCGTTCCATACTGGAGGAGACTCACTGTGATGGATGTTTCTTTTGTTTGGTGTTAGTTTATGATTGTATGTGTTATTGCATTTTTATTGATTATTCTTATTGGCCTTATTGTTGAACTGCGGGAAAATTTTCATTTCACTGCACATTTATGTGTATGTGACAAATAAACTGACTATTGACTATTGATTGACACCCACCACCCTCTGTGTGGAAAGGTGACCCCTCTGCCTCTGTGCCTGGGCTGCCCTAGTACCTGCGGCGTACCTGCAGTCCGTCTGTCTTTGTGTTTTTATGTTGTTTTTTTGTCTTGATTGTAGTGTAAATGTGATGTAGTTTTTTGGGGATGTGTACTATGGAGGGGGGGGGGGGGTGGCGGGAACTGTAAATGTAAAGTTGTCTCTTCCGAACGGAGACCCGACCTTTTGTTCTGGTCCGTGTCTCCGTTCCCGCTGCGGCCTACCATCGGCCATGCACCTGGAGCTGGCGGTCTCCACCTGGGGCTCACCTGTGGAGGCTCCGGCCACGGGGACGTCGGAAGCTCGCAGCCCCTGGGTGGGGGCCGACATCGGGAGATCCGGCAGCGTCAGCGTCTTCGCCCGCCCCGAATCGCGGCGCTTGGGTCGGCCCACCGCGGACCTTTCACCGTCCGGCGCAGCCTGAAATAGGCCGCGGGATTTTCTCCGTCCGGCGGGGGCTTCAATGTCGGGAGCCACGACCGCCGCGACGTGCAGCGGCAGCGTCTTTGCCCACCCCTGATCGTGGGGCTTGGGTCGGCCCGCTGTGGACCTTTCACCGTCCGGCGCGGCCTGGAACGTGGCAATGACACCAGCCTGACCGTGGGAGAAGACGGCAGGGGAAGAGAAAATACATTGTGGCCTTCTATCACAGTGAGGAGGTGACTGGAGGAGACTCACTGTGATGGATGTTTCTTTTTGTTTGATTGTGTGTGTTATTGCTTATTTTTATTGCTCTTATTGTTGGACTATGGGTAATCTTTCATTTCACTGCACATTTATGTGTATGTGACAAATAAACTTGACTTGACTTGACTCAGGTTCCAACTAAATCTATCCCCCTCTTACATTAAATCTATGTCCTCTGGTCCTCGATTCCCCTACTCTTGGCAAGTGACCCTGTGCATCTTCCCGATCTATTCCTCACATGATTTTGCACACTTCTTTAAGGTCACCCCTCATCCTCCTGCCCTCCAAGATATAAAGTCCTACCCTGGTCAACCTCTCCCTACAGCTCGAGTCCTGTCAACATCCTCGTAAATCTTCTCTGCACCCTTTCCAGCTAGACAACATCTTACCTGGGCACCATGTTAGAGGGACGATGTTGATCTAGAGTTGTGAACTTGCAGATCCGCTTTAGAACTAAATGAGCCCATTTTAATCAGGTTAATCCAGCACTAGACAACTAAACTTTGGAGCAACTGTCTTCACCTGCTACTTTCAGAAATCAACTAGAAAGTAAATCAACAAGGGTCTCGACCCAAAACATCACCTATACCTTTTCTCCAAATGTGCAAGATAAAGCCAGTAAAGTCCGATCAAACATAGTCCCAGCATCTCGTTGTAGCTCCAAACTCTTTGACATTTAGTTTTTAGTTTAATTTAGAGATAAAGCCATGGAAACAGGCCCTTCGGCCCACCGAGTCCATGCCGACCAGCAATCCCCTCATACTAACTCTACCACACCATGGACAATTTTACATTCATACTTCCTGGGGAAAGCTGAGGAAGCAGCAATATTTTCATTCATTGCGTCTTCAAAGAACCCAAGTGCCTCCAAAGCACTTCCATGTGGAAGACGGATCATGTTCCTAAATACTGCCAGTGTGGCGTTTCAACCGCATACAACCTCTGTCAAATGCAGGGGGAGTGTAGCGATCCACAGAACCCTGTCAAGAAGAATAGGAGGGACTGCCTAGTTTAGTTTAGTTTAGTTTAGTTTAGAGATACAGCGCGGAAACAGGACCTTTCGGCCCACCGGGTCCGCGCCGACCAGCGATCCCCGCACACTAACACTATCAATGGACAATAGACAATAGGTGCAGGAGGAGGCCATTCGGCCCTTTGAGCCAGCACCACCATTCAATGTGATCATGGCTGATCATTCTCAATCAGTACCCCGTTCCTGCCTTCTCCACATACCCCCTGACTCCGCTATAATTAAGAGCTCTATCTAGCTCTCTCTTGAATGCATTCAGAGAATTGGCCTCCACTGCCTTCTATACCCACTGGGGACAGTTTTTAAAGGTAGATGCAAAATGCTGGCGTAACTCAGCGGGTCAGGCAGCATCTCGGGAGAGAAGGAATGGGTGACGTTTCGGGTCGAGACCCTTCTTCAGTCTTGAATCTGAAGAAGGGTCTCGACCCGAAACGTCACCCATTCCTTCTCTCCCGAGATGCTGCCTGACCCGCTGAGTTACTCCAGCATTTTGTGTCTACCTACGATTTTAACCAGCATCTGCAGTTTTTTTCCTACAGGGACAATTTTTACATTTGCCGACAGCACCCGGAGATAGGATTGAACCAGGGTCTCTGACGCTGTGAGGCAGTAACTCTAACGCTGTGCCAGTCCATTGTTGTGGCGGTACTTATGCTTGTAAGTTAATTGGCCTTCTGTAAGATGCCTCTAGTGTGTGGAGGGGGAGTGGATGAGAGAGTGGGATAACGTAGAACTCGCGTGTGAACGGGTGACCGATGGTCGGCACGGACTCGATGGGCCGAAGGGCCTGTTTCCGTGCGGTGTCTCAGAACGAAACTAAGCCAAACAGCGGAGAATTCCCAGAGACATTTCGCAGAATGCTCCCTTTTGATCAACACGAATGCACACTGATAAGGAACTAATCATGTGCACCAATGGAAGTTAAACTATATTAGATTTCACAAAACAGAAATGTGTTGAGCATGTGTTTTCTGCAATGAAAGCATGAGCAACAAATGTTTGGCATGGAGGTTCACTTTATGAATGGTCTCCTGGGAAGTCCTGTTACCCACAGCCTGTTAGTACAGGAAGTAGGAAATTCATGAGGAGATATAAGGTTTCCCAAAGTAGACAGTGAGTGTCTACATTTTGGTAAATACTCGATATATACTTGCCTTAACTCCTGGTGCGTTCTGCCCTCAGTACCCCGGTTATGTAGGCTCGTTCCTTTGATGGACGTGAAATCTTAGTAATTGGCAGGAACTTGCTCCTCAGTCATGCCGTGAAGAGAGAGGGTCAGTTCAAACAATTACCCTTTTCATAATGCACTTCCCCGGATCCCCGGACCTCAGAAGAGTACTCCTGTACCCAGCGTGCAGGGCGGGGAAGTGCAGGCGCGGGTTTAAACCGAAGACAGCCGGAAAACGCTGGAGGAACTCAGCGGGACAGGCAGCATCTCTGGAGAGAAGGGACGGGTGACATTCCTATAGACAATGGACAACAGACAATAGGTGCAGGAGGAGGCCATTCGGCCCTTCGAGCCAGCACCGCCATTCAATATGATCATGGCTGATCATTCTCAATCAGTACCCTGTTCCTGCCTTCTCCCCATACCCCCTGACTCAGCTATCCTTAAGAGCTCTATCTATCTAGTGGAGGCCAATTCTCTCTCTTGAATGCATTCAGAGAATTGGCCTCCACTGCCTTCGGAGGCAGAGAATTCCACAGATTCACAACTCTCTGACTGAAAAAGTTTTTCCTCATCTCAGTTCTAAATGGTCTACCCCTTATTCTTGAACTGTGGCCCCTTGTTCTGGACTCCCCCAACATAGGGAACATGTTTCCTGCCTCTAACGTGTCCAACCCCTTAATAATCTTATACGTTTCGATAAGATCCCCTCTCATCCTTCTAAATTCCAGTGTATACAAGCCTAGTCGCTCCAGTCTTTCAACATATGACAGTCCCACCATTCCGGGAATTAACCTAGTAAACCTACGCTGCACGCCCTCAATAGCAAGAAGACCCTTCTTCAGACTGAGACGTTTCGAGTCGAGACCCTTCCTCAGACGGTCTTCAGTCTGAAGAAGGGCCTCGTCCCGAAACGTCACTCGTTCCTTCTCTCCAGAGATGCTGCCTGTCCCGCTGAGTTACCCCAGCTTTTTCTGTCTACCCCCAAGCTCCCGGGTAAAAATTAATTAATTGAAATTAAAATTAAAATTGTTGAAGACATTAGCAACGCAGTGGTGCTGGTTTCCGGCGGGCACGGTGATGGACGCCCCACACATCTCTGTCCTCCACACAGCCGGCCAGCCCCTCTTTTGTCTCGACACGTGCGTCTTCCATCAACGCCTTCAGCATGGTCTTGTTTGGCCGTCCCGGGTCCCGTCGTCCAGGGGTGGCTTCCCGCAGCACAGCCTAAACTCCCAGCTAAACTCAGATGTAATTTTGCTCAACGTGTTGGCATCGAAACGCCGGCCGGCCGCTTTTCAAATGGCCCTCGGTGTTATCCTGTTTACAGAAGGGGGAAAAAACTGAGGATGTTATAGAGGATGTTACGACGATGAGACGAGCCCTTGGATGAATTGTGCGAAGGACTGTGCTTGCCATTGTGTTGTCAACAAGCGGTGCCTTCATTTTGATCTCGAGCACGGCGATGTTGCCCCAACACTGGGACTTCCTGGGGACAAGCTGAGGAAGCAGCAATATTTTCATTCATTGCGCCTTCAAAGAACCTAACTGCCTCCAAAGCACTTCCGCGTGGAAGGCGGATCATACTGCCAGTGTGCCGTTTCAACCGCATACAACCTCTGTCAAATGCAGGGGGAGTGTAGCGATCCATAGAACTCTGTCAAGAACAGGAGGGACTGCCTAGTGTAGTTTAGTTTAGTTTAGTTTAGTTTAGAGATACAGCGCGGAAACAGGCCCTTTCGGCCCACCGGGTCCGCGCCGCCCAGCGATCCCCGCACATTAACACTATCTATCCTACACACACTAGGGCCAATTTTTACATTTACCCAGTCAATTAACCTACATACCTGCACGTCTTTGGAGTGTGGGAGGAAACCGAAGATCTCGGAGAAAACCCACGCAGGTCACGGGGAGAACGTACAAACTCCGTACAGACGGCGCCCGTAGTCAGGATCGAACCTGAGTCTCCGGCGCTGCATTCACTGTAAGGCAGCAACTCTACCGCTGCGCCACCGTGCTTCAAGAAGCACAAATGCATGCAGATGCATGCACACCCGTGCACACACACAAATGCATGCAGATGAGATGAATTCACCAGATTCGTTTATTGTGGTGTGAACGCCAGGGCAAAATGGCATTCCCTGTCCAGATGAACCGCACACAACATTCAGTAGAAACAAGGAAGTGCAGGTGCCACTTTATTTAAAAAAGACCCAAAGTGCTGGAGTAACTCAACGAGACAGGCGAACGTGCATAGGCAATGTTTCACACACACACTCACATACACACACAAACACACACACACACATATATATATTTTTTGCATACGCGCACACACACACACACACACACACATATATACTTTTTTCACACGCGCCCACACACAAACAGAAACACACATACACACACACACTTACACACATATATATTTTTTACACACGTGCACACACACACATATACACACACACACATAAATATTTTTTACACACGTGCACACACACAAAGAAACACATATACACACACACACACACATATATTTTTTACACACGCACACATGCACACAGCAACACACACACACACACACACACACACACACACACACACACACACACACACACACACACACACACACACACACACACACACACACACACACACACACACACACACTGGCATGTTATTTCCAGCCATTTAAAATAATAGACAATAGACAATAGGTGCAGGAGGAGGCCATTCGGCCCTTCGATCCAGCACCGCCATTCAATGTGATCATGGCTGATCATCCACAATGTTCCCTCCGGTTTGTTTTAGAAGCTGCCGACTTTCCCCAGCGTCACGGGCGTGGCAGGGGAGCTCAGCGCAGGTTCCTATCGGTGAGGTTTCACCAGAGGTTTGCATGATGCAAGATTTACACTTCTAATCAACGTCACCAACGAATATCAGTCTGAAGAAGGGTCTCGACCTGAAACGTCGCCCATTCCTTCTCTCCAGAGATGCTGCCTGACCTGCTGAGTTACTCCAGCATTCTGTGATCACCACACCTCGAATCAGATTGACGTCATGATCTGTAACAAATGTTTCGTTACTCCGAGTTGCAGCAGCAGTTTGTCTTTACAATGTGAAAAGGCACCCAATCTCCTGAAGAAAAACCACACGTGCTAAAGATTGTGTGTTCTCCACGTTGCCATTAGCTCATATGATCATATTTCGTGAATTTATAGTCAGCAAAAGCTTGCATTGCATTTGCTGCATTAACACTGTGAATCCAACCATTGTGTATTTTTTAGAAAGAAAACCCCCCCCTCCCCCCCGGTCACGGGGAGAACGTGCAAACTCCTTACAGACAGCACCCATAGTCAGGATCGAACCCGGGTCTCTGGCACTGTGAGGCAGCAACTCTACCGCTGCGCCACCGTGCCGCCCACGGTATTATTGGAAGGTACCAACAAACACTCCTGGTCTGTTTTTTATCTTGTGTGATAAAGAATTTATAACGAGGCCTTAATATGGTTCTCTACACCATTTAGATTTAGATTTTAGATTTAGAGATACACGTGGAAACAGGCCCTTCGTCCCACCAGGTCCGCGCCGCCCAGCGATCCCCGCACATTAACACTATCCTACACACACTAGGGACAATGTTTACATATTACCCAGTCAATTAACCTACATACCTGTACGTCTTTGGAGTGTGGGAGGAAACCGAAGATCTCGGAGAAAACCCACGCAGGTCACGGGGAGAACGTGCAAACTCCGTACAGACGGCGCCCGTAATCAGGATCGAACCTGAGTCTCCGGCGCTGCATTTGCTGTAAGGCAGCAACTCTACCGCTGCGCCACCGTGCCACCTGTAAGAAAGCACTGGGTGAGGCCAAGGCATTAGAGTCTGAAGATGGGTCTCCACCCGAAAAGTTACCCATTCCTTCTCTCCAGAGATGCTGCCTGACCCGCTGAGTTACTCCAGCATTGTGTGTCTAACTTCGGTGTAAACCAGCACCTGCAGTTCCTTCATACAGATCTGCACAGCCCTGCCATCGTGAGCTAGGGTTGCCAACTGTCCCGTATTAGCCGGGACATCCCGTACTTTGGGCTAAATTGGTTTGTCCCCGTACGGGACTGCCCTTGTCCTGCATTAGCAGGGTTGCCAACTTCCTCACTCCCAAATAAGGGACAAAGGGCGACGTCACCGCCCCGCGCCCCACGTGACCTCACCCAGCCAGCGGCCACGTGCTCCCGCTCCACCAACAGCGGCCGCTGGCTGGGTGAGGTCACGTGGGCCACGGGGCGGTGACGTCACCTTATCCCGTATTTGGGAGTGAGGGAGTTGGCAACACTATTGACGTGAGCTGAGGGTGATTTTATGTTAAGGGTCTCGACCCGAAACGTCACCCATTCCTTCTCTCCTGAGATGCTGCCTGACCTGCTGAGTTACTCCAGCATTTTGTGAATAAATACCGTGATTTTATGTTCGATTGGCGGCCTGGTCTCGGGAGAGCTGGGTGACTGACAGCGGCCTTTCATTGCCCCCTAGTCCCGCGGCCTCCTGCATGTGTGACCTCCAGCATTATCACGCTGCTCCCCTGTGCGTGTGCGTGTGCGTGCGCATGTGCGCGTGCGCGTGTGAGTGTGAGTGTATGTGTGAGTGTATGTGTGAGTGTGTGTGTGTGCGTGAGTGTGAGTGTGTTTGTGCGTGTGCGTGTGCGCGTGCGCGTGTGAGTGTGAGTGTGAGTGTGTGTGTGAGTGTGTGTGTGCGTGAGTGTGAGTGTGAGTGTGTGTGTGAGTGTGTGTACGTGCGTGTGCGTGTGTGTGTGCGTGTGTGTGTGCGTGTGCATGTGCGTGTGTGTGTGTGTGTGTGTGCGTGTGCGTGTGCGTGTGTGCGTGTGTGCGTGTGTGTGTGTGTGTGTGTGTGTGTGTGTGCGTGTGTGTGTGTGTGTGTGTGCGTGTGCGTGCGCGTGCGTGTGTGTGTGTGTGTGTGTGCGCGTGTGTCTGGTGCACGAATATTTGCATGTCCTGTTCATTCCTTGCAATCTAGTCGTCTCCAACACTGAGCTCCCACACAAGGGAGGGAGCAGCTTCATTACGATGCATCAGGCACTAAGAGCCATCTCAACACAGACTCCATCCCTCCTTCTCACTCTCCCTCTCTCTCTCTGTCCCTTTCTCTTTGCCTCTCTCCCTCTATTTTCTGTATCTTCCTCTCTCTCTCTCTCTGTCTCTCTCCCTCCTTTCTCTTTCTGCTTTCTCTCTCCTTCTCTCTCTCTCCTTTCTACTTTCTCTCTCTCTCCTTTCACTCATTTCTCCCTCTCTGTTTTTTCTCTCTCTCTGTGTTTTCTCTCTCTCTCTCTCTCTCTCTCTCTCTCTCTCTCTCTCTCTCTCTCTCTCTCTCTCTCTCTCTCTCTCTCTCTCTCTCTCTCTCTCTCTCTCTCTCTCTCTCTCTCTCTCTCTCTCTCTCTCTCTCTCTCTCTCTCTCTCCTTTCTATTTTCTCTACTTTCTCTCATTTCTCCCTCTCTCTCTCTCTGTGTCTGAGAGCAGTTTAATCCAGCCCTCAACTTGCGGAACCAATGGAGGTGGGGAGGGAGGGATGAGTGGGGGGGAGTGGAGAGAGGGATGAGGGAGAGCAGAGAGGATGCGGGTCCGGGGCGGGGAGGGGAGGAGGGAGTGGGGAGGGAGGGAGGGAAGGAATGTGGGGAGGGTTGGAGGGAAGGGGGAAGGGGGTGAGGGGAGAGGAGTGGGGTGGTGAGGGGAGAGGAGGGAATGGGGGGGTGAGGGGAGAGGAGGGAGTGGGGGGGTGACGGGAGAGGAGGGAGTGGGGGGGTGAGGGGAGAGGGGGGGAGGGAGTGGGGGGGGGGTGAGGGGAGAGGAGGGAGTGGGGGGGGTGAGGGGAGGGGAGGGAGTGGGGGGGTGAGGGGAGAGGAGGGAGTGAGGGGGTGAGGGGAGAGGAGGGAGTGGGGGGGTGAGGGGAGGAAGGAGTGGGGGGAGGGAATGTGGGGAGGGTTGGAGGGAAGGGGGAAGGGAGTGGGGGGGGGTGAGGGGAGGGAATGTGGGGAGGGTTGGAGGGAAGGGGGAAGGGAGTGGGGGGGGGGGTGAGGGGAGGGAGTGTGTTGGTTTTCCATTGTCGAGGGTCTTTCCTCTGGCTGTACCAACAGCACCATGTGTTTAGCCGGTGATGAATGCAGACTGCTGCCAGCTTAATTACCACATAACCCTTGCATGAGGGAGGGCAGTGCTGATTAACCAGACAATAATTGGAGACTGATTGATGGCTCTCTCCCTGGGTGCTAAAGGCTGTACATATAATTATTCCGCCCCAAGCCTGACTCTGTGCCACCACTCCTGGCACGTGTGTTATCAGCTGTAAAGTGCGCCCTCAGCATTGAAGCCTGATGGATGGAGCCTGAGGTTACTGGGGGGGGTCTCTGGCTGGTGGGGGCTGGGGGAGAGAGGCAAAGACACTAGAGGAATAAGATGGACCTCTCCGTTGAAATCGCCTGTACTGAAGTGAAGTACGCAAAGGAGCCATTTTAGTAAGCAAAACCCACCGTTCGCTCTGCCCCTCGCAGTGTAATCAGTGTTGTGGGGGGGACGGTATGTGTGATGATATCATAAACACGCAGAATATATCTCATCTATCGATTCACGGATTTTTGTAATTTTTCTTTTTAAATTCCTGGAATGGCGGGACTGTCGTATGTTGAAAGACTGGAGCGACTAGGCTTGTATACACTGGAGTTTAGAAGGATGAGAGGAGATCTTATCGAAACGTATAAGATTATTAAGGGGTTGGACACGTTAGAGGCAGGAAACATGTTCCCAATGTTGGGGGAGTCCAGAACAAGGGGCCACAGTTTAAGAATAAGGGGTAGGCCATTTAGAACTGAGATGAGGAAAAACTTTTTCAGTCAGAGAGTTGTGAATCTGTGGAATTCTCTGCCTCAGAAGGCAGTGGAGGCCAATTCTCTGAATGCATTCAAGAGAGAGCTGGATAGAGCTCTTAAGGATAGCGGAGTCAGGGGGTATGGGGAGAAGGCAGGAACGGGGTACTGATTGAGAATGATCAGCCATGATCACATTGAATGGCGGTGCTGGCTTGAAGGGCCGAATGGCCTCCCCCTGCACCTATTGTCTATTGTTTATTGTCTATTGTAAATGTTTCTGCAAGTTTCTGCCTACTAAAATGGCCGCCCGGACGTGCTACGGTTTTTAGGGCCGAGTGGTCTATCTTGCTCTGCTCTATTATCTTTGGTGAGAGGCTTGGAAACAGCTCTGAATCGCAGCCATGACACCTGCGAACAACGACCCCCATCGGCAAAGCCAAACGCCAGGCAAAGCTCAACGCAAAGCTGTCAGAGTGAGACTAAACGCAAACTGGAGGAACAGCATCTCATATTTCGCTTGGGCAGCTTACAGGCCAGTGGTGTGGGGAACCAATTGCAGATGCGGGTACAAATCGAAGGTATCACAAAAAGCTGGAGTAACTCAGCGGGTCAGGCAGCATCTCTGGAGAGAATGAACGGGTGGCGTTTCGGGTCGAGACCCTTCTTCAGTCACCCATTCCTTCTCTCCATAGATGTTGCCTGACCCGCTGAGTTACTCCAGCTTTTTGTGATACAGCCCAGTGGTATGAATATTGATTTACCTCAGCTCAGGTAGCCCCGGCATTCCCTCCCTCTCTCCATCCCTCCCCCACCCAAGTCGCACCAGCTTCTCGTTTTCACCCAACATACAGCTAACGATGGCCGGTTGCCTTCATCATCGTTACTTTTTTTGCGTATCTTTCATTCATTGTTCTCCATCTCTCTATGTCACCGTCTATATCTCTTGTCTCCCTTACCCCTGACACTAGTCTGAAGAAGGGCCTCGACCCCAAACGTCTCCCATTTCTTCTCTCCAGAAATGCTGCCTGTCCCGCTGAGTTACTCCAGCTTTTAAGTGTCTATCTTCGGTTGAAACCAGCGTCTGCAGTTCCTTCCAACACAATGGTAAATTTGATCGGTTTGGATAGCATGCAAAATGATGCTTTCCACTGTACCTTGTTACATGTGATAATAATAAACCTAAACCTAAACCAGTTGGGCTGAATGGCCAGCATTATTGCTAGGTATATACACCGATCAGCCAAAACATTATGACCACCTGCCTAATATGCTGTTGGTCCTCCGTGTGCAGCCCCATACGCAGCAGGGTGCGATGCACTGTGTATTGTGACACATTCCTCCCGTGACCACCATTAACATTCTCTGTGACTTGTGCCACAGTCGACCTTCTGTCGGTTCGGACCAGACGGGACAGCCTTCGTTGCCCTCGCGCATCGATGAGCCTTGGGCGCCCAACACCCTGCCTGTCGCCGGTTTGTGGTTTGTCCCTCCTCGGACCACTGTCGGTCGGTACTCACCACTGCTGACCGGGAGCACCCCACAAGCCTTGCCGTTTCAGAGATGCTCTGACCCAGTCGTCTGGCCATAACAATTCGGCCCTTGTCAAAGTCGCTCAGGTCTTTACTCCTGCCCATTTCTCCTGCATCCAACACATCAACTTCAAGAACTAACTGTTGACTTGCTGCCTAATATATCCCACCCCTTGACAGGTGCCATTGTAACAAGATAACCAATGTTATTCACTTCGCCTGTCAGTGGTCATAATGTTTTGGCTCATCGGTGTATATATTTATATATATATATAAATATAATTAAATTTGTTACTGTTCAGTAAAAAAAAATCCTAGACAGTGACTTGTTTCAGATTTGTGGCCTGGCCATCAATCTTCCTGATGTTCGTTATTTAACACTGTCTGATTATGGCTGGCGATAACTTTATCAATAAAAAAAATTGCAAATGGCCATTACACCGGGAAAGAAAATGTAATAAATATTCCGTAACTCCGCTCGCTTTCTGCCGGCTGGAATAAAGCTGATAAATATCATTGCCGTTGTAAGGGCCAGCTTTCAATAAAAGATATTTTGATTGGTTGTTCTGAAAATATGAACGTTTTATTGCAGTTTTCAATATTTCCTGTCTGCCTTATGGACAAAATAATAATAATAATTCGGTCTGGATATCATTTAATTCCAGGTGGTTTTGACAATATCCTGTTTCTCCAATTTTGTATGATTGCAAAAGTCGGGCAGACTTAACAACAGTCTCATAAGATCATAAGACCATCGGTCATAGGAGCAGAATTAGGCCGTTCGGCCCATCGAGTCTACTCTGCCATTCAATCATGGCTGATCTGTATTTACCTCTCAGTTGAACGGTATAGTTTAGTTTATTGTCCCGTGTACCGAGGTACAGTGAAAAGCTTTTGTCGTGCGCTAATCAATCAGCGGAAAGACAATGCATGATTACAATCGAGCCGTTCACAGTGCGCAGATACATGATAAGGGAATGACGTTTAGTGCAAGGTAAAGCCAGCAAAGTCCGATCAAGGATAGTCCGAGGGTCACTAATGAGGTAGATAGTAGTTCAGCACTGCTCTCTGGTTGTGGTAGGATGGTTCAGTTGCCTGATAACAGCTGGGAAGAGACTGTCCCTGAATCTGGAGGTGTGCTCCCAACCCCATTCTCTTTGCCTCCTCCCCGTAACCTTTGACGTCTATACTAATCAAAAACCTGTCTATCTCCACTTTAAATGTACCCATTGACTTGGCCTCCACAGCCGTCTGTGGCAAAGAATCCCACAGATTCACCACCCTCTGGCCAAAGCCATTCCTCCTCTCATTCCATTGCCTATCCATGTCTTCCTGAAATGCTCCCTGAGTTGTTGAGTTACTGATGAAGGGATGGTCCTGAACCGGAACGTCCCCTATCCATCTCCTCCAGAGATGCTGCCTGACCCGCTGAGTTACTCCAGCACTCTGTGTTCCATGCACTGGTATCAGTGCTGCTTCTGAAATTCAGTTCAGGATGAGATCAACATTTGGTTAAGTGTGGAACAGTCCATATCATAAGGCCATAAGGGCATAAGGGATAGGAGTAGAATGAGGCCATTTGGCCCATCAACTCTGCTCCGTCTTTCAACCATGGCTGATCTATCTCTCCCTCCTAACTCCATTCTCCTGCCTTCTCCCAATAACCTCTGACACCCGCACTAATCAAGAATCTATCTATCTCCGCCTTAAAAATATCCATTGGGATATTTGGCCTCCATAGCCTTCTGTGGCAAAGAATTCCACAGATTCACCACCCTCTGACTAAAGAAATTCCTCCTCATCACCCTTCCTAAAAGAACGTCCTTTAATCCTGAGCCTATGACCTCTAGTCCTATGCTCTCTCCCACTAGTGGAAACATCCTCTCCACATCCACTCTACCCAGGTCGTTCACTGTTCTGTACGTTTCAATGACGTCCCCCCCTCATTCTTCTGAACTCCAGCGAGTACAGGCCCAGTACCGACAAACGCTCATCACAGGTGACCCCACTCATTCCTGGGATCATTCTCGTAAACCTCCTCTGGACCCTCTCCAGAGCCAGCACATCCTTCCTCAGATACGGGGCCCAAAATTTGAGGAAGGATATTCTTGCTATTGAAGGCGTGCAGCGTAGGTTTACTAGGTTAATTCCCGGAATGGCGGGACTGTCGTATGTTGAAGGACTGGAGCGACTAGGCTTGTACACACTGGAATTTAGAAGGATGAGAGGAAATCTTATCGAAACGTACAAGATTATTAAGGGGTTGGACACGTTAGAGGCAGGAAACATGTTCCCAATGTTGGGGGAGTCCAGAACAAGGGGCCACAGTTTAAGAATAAGGGGTAGGCCATTTAGAACTGAGATGAGGAAAAACTTTTTCAGTCAGAGAGTTGTGAATCTGTGGAATTCTCAGCCTCAGAAGGCAGTGGAGGCCAATTCTCTGAATGCATTCAAGAGAGAGCTGGATAGAGCTCTTAAGGATAGCGGAGTCAGGGGGTATGGGGAGAAGGCAGGAACGGGGTACTGATTGAGAATGATCAGCCATGATCACATTGAATGGCGGTGCTGGCTCGAAGGGCCTAATGGCCTCCTCCTGCACCTATTGTCTATAAAATCGCTCGTAATATTCCAAATGCGGCCTGACCAGCGCCCATAGAGCCTCAACGCTACACCCCTGTTTTTGTGTCCAAGTCCTCTTGAAAATAAATGCTAGCATGTCCTCATGAGCGATTGCCCTTAACTTCAGGGACTTGGCATTCTAGGAGATACATGTTGATCGTCTGCTCCAACAGAGCCCCCAGATGGCCAGAGCCTGCAACTACACCGTTACAGCTAACATGGGATTCTTGAATGGGAAACCGTTCAATGAAGTTTGTAACGGAAAACTATTACAGTAGAAATGTGGGCAGAAGACTTGATATTTGGCAATATATATATATATATCTGTGCAGGAAAGAACTGCAGATGCTGGTTTAAATTGAAGGCAGACACAAATTGCTGGAGTAGCCCAGCAGGACAGGCAGCTCAGGCAGCACACACGCACACACACACGCACACACACACGCGCACACACACGCACACACACACGCACACACACACGCACACACACACGCACACACACACGCACACACACACGCACACACACACGCACACACACACACACACACACGCACACACAGACACACACACACACACACACGCGCACACACACACACAGACACGCACAGACACGCACAGACACGCACACACACACACACGCACACAGACACACACACGCACACACACACACGCACACACACACACGCACACAGACACACACACACACAGACACACAGAGACACGCGCACGCACGTACACGCACGCACACACGAGTGTATATATACACACACACACACCGTATATACACTCAAACCGTATACACACACTCACACCGTATATACACTCACACCGTATATACACACACACACACCGTACATACACACACACCGTACACGTACACACACGTACACACACGTACACACACGTGCGCACGCGCACACGCACACGCACATGCACACGCGCACACGCGCACACACACACACACACACACACACACACACACACCTGTATATATAATATATAAATTGTGTATATGTATATATATAATATGAGTATATATAATATGAGTGTGTGAGTATGTGTGTGTGTGTATACCAAAGATAGGGTGGCACGGTAGCGCAGCGGTAGAGTTGCTGCCTTACAGCGAATGCAGCGCCGGAGACTCAGGTTCGATCCTGACTACGAGCGCCGTCTGTACGGAGTTTGTACGTTCTCCCCGTGACCTGCGTGGGTTTTCTCCGAGATCTTCGGTTTCCTCCCACACTCCAAAGACGTGCAGGTATGTAGGTTAATTGGCTGGGCAAATGTAAAAAAAATTTTTTAATTGTCCCTAGTGTGTGTAGGATAGTGTTAGTGTGCGTGGATCGCTGGGCGGCGCGGACCCGGTGGGCCGAAGGGCCTGTTTCCGCGCTGTATCTCTAAATCTAAAAAAAAATCTAAATACTAGAGGAACAAGATAGACCACTCGACCCTAAAAACCGCAGTAAGTCCTGACGCCATTTTAGTCGGCAGAAACTTGCAGCAACATTTTAAAAGAAAAATAACATAAATCTGTGAATTGATAGATGAGATATATTCTGCATTTTAATGGTATCATCACACATACTGTTCCCCCACAACACTGATTACACTGCGAGAGGCATAGCGAACGGTGGGTTTTGCCGACTAAAATGGCTCCTTTGCGTACTACACTTCAGTATAGGTGATTTCAACGGAGAGGTCCATCTTGTGCTCGTTCATCTTTCCCTCGATCCTGACTAGTCTCCTAGTTCCTGCTGTTGAAAACCATCCCCACAGCATGATGCTGCCACCACCATGCTTCACCGTACGTATGGTATTGGCCAGGTGATGAGCGGTGCCTGGTTTCCTCCAGACGTAACACTTGGCAGTCAGGCCAAAGAGTTCAATCTTGGTTTCATCATGCCAGAGAATCTTGTTTCTCATGCCTTTTGGCAAACTCCAAGTGGGCTGTCATGTGCCCTTTATTGAGCAGTGGCTTCCGTCTGGCCACTCTACCATAAAGGCCTGATTGGTGGAGTGCTGCAGATATAGTTGTCCTTCTGGAAGGTTCTCCCATCTTCACAGAGGAACTCTGGAGCTCTGTCAGAGTGACCATCGGGTTCTTGGTCACCTCCCTGACCAAGGCCCTTCTCCCCCGATTGCTCAGTTTGGCCGGGCGGCCAGCTCTACGAAGAGTCCTGGTGGTTCCAAAGTTCTTCCATTTAAGAATGGCGGAGGCCAATGTGTTCTTCAGGACTTGCAATGCTGCAGAAATTGTTTTATTCCCTTCCCCAGATCTGTGTCTCGACACAACCCTGTCCCGGAGATCTACGGACAATTCCTTCGTCTTCATGGCTTGGTTTTTGCTCTGACGTGCACTGTCAACTGTGGGACCTTATATAGACAGGTGTGTGTCTTTCCAAATCATGTCCAATCAATTTAATTTACCACTGGTGGACTCCAATCAAGTTGTAGAAACATCTCAAGGATAATCAATGGGAACAGGATGAACCTAAGCTCAATTTTGAGTGTCATAGCAAAGGGTCTGAATACTGATGTAAATGTGATATTTCAGTTATTTCTTTTTAATTACTTTGCAAAAATTTCTGAACACCTGTTTTCGCTTCTTCATTCTGGGCTATTGTGTGTAGATTGATGATTAAAAAAAAAGAATTTAATCCATTTTAAAATAAGGCTGTAATGTAACAAAATGTGGAAAAGTGAAGGGGTCTGAATACTTTCTGAATGCACTGCATGTTAATGTACTATGTGCAGATACAAATTGCACTTGCATTCTGATTTCAATGCCTATATTACTATTAACCTGTGTTTGAAATTAATGGTGGTATATAGACAATAGACAATAGGTGCAGGAGGAGGCCATTCTGCCCTTCGAGCCAGTACTGCCATTCAATGTGATCATGGCTGATCATTCTCAATCAGTACCCCGTTCCTGCCTTCTCCCCATACCCCGTGACTCCGTTATCCTTAAGAGCTCTATCTAGCTCTCTCTTGAATGCATTCAGAGAATTGGCCTCCACTGCCTTCTGAGGCAGAGAATTCCACAGATTCACAACTCTCTGACTGAAAAAGTTTTTCCTCATCTCAGTTCTAAATGGCCTACCCCTTATTCTTAAACTGTGGCCCCTTGTTCTGGACTCCCCCAACATTGGGAACATGTTTCCTGCCTCAACAGTATAGTTCCAACAGACTCAGGAACAGCTTCATCCCCTCTGTTATCAGACTTCTGAATGAGTCTTCCATAAGCTCGGGTACTGACCGATTCACCTCTACCCCATTGCTACCCCATTGGACTTTGTCTGTGGAACTGATGCTTTGCTGTGTCCATTGTACTTGAGTTTGACCTGATTGTATGTATGTACAGAGTTTATCTGATCTGAATAGCTCGCAAAGCAAAGGCATTTCTGTAACGGACCGCAGGTAAACGCAGATGCAGCACACGGAACCAAGGAAGTAGTTTTAGAATGAGCTTTATTTCTACCTGCTCGTGGTCGGAGACAGAAGACTGAGGCGTTCACCAGGGCTACGACGAGGCATGAAGGTCGGGAGCAGGCAGGGTCGGCAACGGGAGATCAGTCCGAGAGAGAATGCTAGAGAGTCTTGCATGAGGGCTAAGAACAATCTGGCAAAGAGTGTGTGTGTGTGTGTGCGCGCGCAGGAAGGGTTTATATGCTGGCTTGATTGGTGATCTGGAGCAGGTGAGTGAACAGGTGAGGGGAGTTGGCTTAACGTGGTGGGCGTGGCTGGCAGGTGAGTGAACAGGTGAGGGGAGTTGGCTTAACGTGGTGGGCGTGGCTGGCAGGTGAGTGAACAGGACAGACTGTGACAATTTCACCGTACTGCGACCCACGTGACAATAATAAACTTAACCCTAAACCCCAAGGTGTTGTTGCCCAATAATGCTAGAATTTTCGCCAGGATTGTCACGTGCCGTATCTTCTTCTTCCGTGTCCATCATCCATGTTTCAAATGTTACACCCCTGTCATCGTCCGTCCTGAAAAAGACGCAAGCTTCCGGCGACAATCAGTGGGAGCCATCACTTGTACAGTAGACGATGGTGGTAGCAGGATTAGCTCAGGAGACTTCCCCGTTTCCAGCCCCGCGATGTGGACGCTTCTGCCACGGGGCCGCGTGCTGTCTGGCCTTAGACTTTAGACTCTAGACACGGTGCGGAAACAGGCCCCTTCGGCCCACCGTGTCCGCGCCGACCAGCGATCCCCGTACGCTAGCACTATCCTACACATCGCGGCACGGTGGCGCAGCGGTAGAGTTGCCGCCTTACAGCGAATGCAGTGCCGGAGACTCAGGTTCGATCCTGACCACGGGCGCCGTCTGTACGGAGTTTGTACGTTCTCCCCGTGACCTGCGTGGGTTTTCCCCGAGATCTTCGGTTTCCTCCCACACTCCAAAGACGTGCAGGTTTGTAGGTTAATTGACTGGGCAAATGTAGAAATTGTCCCTAGTGTGTGTAGGATAGTGTTAGTGTGCGGGGATCGCTGGGCGGCGCGGACTCGGTGGGCCGAAGGGCCTGTTTCCGCGCTGTATCTCTAAATCTAAATCTAAAAAAATGTACACGAAGAGAAACAGCCTCCAAAGGCAGTCGGCTGACTCCAGTCTCGGCTGTTACTGAGCAAGTAATTATAAAATTATAAGCGACCTCAGACTGCAAGGTAGCGTTTAATTTTGTCAAAATAAATCGATGCCTTCTGACAGAGACTGTTATTTTCTGTATGTTTCTGCATGGCAAATGACTTGTTTATCCTTTGGCTTTTGCCAGCTTTGAACACTGTCAATTTACACATCATTTCCACTTTGCTGATTCCCCGACCTTCAGATGCACAAGCCTCACAGCCCAGCATCCCGCCCAGCCTGGCCTCGCATTCCAATTAATATTTGTCCTTTAGGCAAATATTTTAGTTCTTCAGATCTAAATCCTCCTTCCATTCCACATGCGAGCATCATTGCAGATGTTCACCATTCTTAACGGATGCTGTAGGTTTTAATAAAGCTGCCTCCCTCTGCTCAATTCGAAACCCCCCTATTTTGACATAGAGTCATAGAGTGATACAGCGTGGAAACTGGCTCTTTGGCCCAGCTTGCCCACAACGGCCAACAGGCTCCATCCGCACCAGTCCCACCGGCCTGCGTTTGGCCCATACCCCTCCAAACCTGTCCTATCCATCTACAATAGACAATAGACAATAGACGATAGGTGCAGGAGGAGGCCATTCGGCCCTTCGAGCCAGCACCGCCATTCAATGTGATCATGGCTGATCATTCTCAATCAGTACCCCGTTCCTGCCTTCTCCCCATACCCCCTGACTCCGCTATCCTTAAGAGCTCTACCTTTCTGTTTCTTAAATGATGGGATAGTCCGTGCCTCAACTACCTCCTCTGGCAGCTCGTTCCGTACACCCACCACCCTTTATGTGAAAAAGTTACCCCTCAGATTCCTATTAAATTTTTTCCCATTCACCTTAAACCTATGTCCTCTGGTCCTCGATTCCCCTACTCTGGGCATGAGACTCTGCGCATCTACCCGATCTATTCCTCTCATGATTTTGTACACCTCGATAAGATCACCCCTCATCCTCCTGCGCTCCAAGGAATAGAGACCCAGCCTACTCAACCTCTCCCTATAAGATGAACTGATTAACATCTCAACTCACACACCAATGCAAACACCAACATGAAGATCATAACCTAAGCTTATAACCTAACATAACCTAATATAACATAAGCTTCATAACCTAACATTGATAACTAACACAGAATAAATAGATTCAAATAATCCACCTTACAATAGACAATAGACAATAGGTGCAGGAGGAGGCCATTCGGCCCTTCGAGCCAGCACCGCCATTCAATGTGATCATGGCTGATCATTCTCAATCAGTACCCCGTTCCTGCCTTCTCCCCATACCCCCTGACCCCGCTATCCTTAAGAGCTCTATCTAGCTCTCTCTTGAATGCATTCAGAGAATTGGCCTCCACTGCCTTCTGAGGCAGAGAATTCCACAGATTCACAACTCTCTGACTGAAAAACGTTTTTCCTCATCTCAGTTCTAAATGGCCTACCCCTTATTCTTAAACTGTGGCCTCTTGTTCTGGACTCCCCCAACATTGGGAACATGTTTCCTGCCTCTAACGTGTCCAGCCCCTTAATAATCTTGTAGGTTTCGATAAGATCTCCTCTCATCCTTCTAAATTCCAGTGTAAAAACATAATTATTTTTGTTTTACTGTAGAGAGGTGGAAATATTTAAGATGCTTTCTTGGTTAATTCTCAGAGAATAGGGCGGCACGGTGGCGCAGCGGTAGAGTTGCTGCCTCACAGCGCCAGAAACCCGGGTTCCATCCTGACTACGGGCACTGTCTGTACGGAGTTTGTACATTTTCCCCGTGACCTGCGTGGGTTTTCTTTGGGATCCTCCCACACTCCAAAGACATACAGGTTTGTAGGTTAATTGGCTCAGTATAAATATAAATTATCCCCAGTGTGTGTAGGACAGTGTTAGTGTGCGGGGTGATTGCAGGTTGGCACGGACTCGGTGGGCTGAAGGGCCTGTTTCCGCGCTGTATCTCTGAACTAAATGAAACAATTATAAAATCCACGACAAAGTTTTTTTTGTTAAAATGAATGTCAGGCAACTGAACCCTCCTCTCACCAACCAGAGAGGGGTCCTGAACTCCCATCTACCTCATTGAAGACCTTCGACCTATTTTTAATCAGACTTTACTGGACTTTATCTTGCACTAAACGTTATAGACAATAGACAATAGGTGCAGGAGGAGGCCATTCGGCCCTTCGAGCCAGCACCACCATTCAATGTGATCATGGCTGATCATTCTCAATCAGTAACCCGTTCCTGCCTTCTCCCCATACCCCCTGACTCCGCTATCCTTAAGAGCTCTATCCTGCTCTCTCTTGAATGCATTCAGAGAATTGACCTCCACTGCCTTCTGAGGCAGAGAATTCCACAGATTCACAACTCTCTGACTGAAAAAGTTTTTCCTCATCTCAGTTCTAAATGGACTACCCCTTATTCTTAAACTGTGGCCCCTTGTTCTGGACTCCCCCAACTGTGGCCCCTTGTTCTGGACTCCAGTTGCGGTCTCACTAGGGCCCTGTACAACTGCAGAAGGACCTCTTTGCTCCTATACTCAACTCCTCTTGTTATGAAGGCCAACATTCCATTATATCCTTTATCATGTATCTGTACACTGTGGACAGCTTGATTGTAATCATGTAGAGTCTTTCCACTGACTGGATTGAGCTATTGAGGGCATGCAACGTAGGTTCACTAGGTTAATTCCCGGAATGGCGGGACTGTCATATGTTGAAAGACTGGAGCGACTAGGCTTGTATACACTGGAATTTAGAAGGATGAGAGGGGATCTTATTGAAACATATAAGATTATTAAGGGATTGGACATGTGAGAGGCGGGAAACATGTTCCCAATGTTGCGGGAGTCCAGAACAAGGGGCCACAGTTTAAGAATAAGGGGTAGGCCATTTAGAACGGAGACGAGGAAAAACCTTTTCAGTCAGAGAGTTGTGAATCTGTGCAATTCACTGCCTCAGAGGGCAGTGGAGGCCAATTCTCTGAATACATTCAGGAGAGAGCTGGATAGAGCTCTTAAGGATAGCGGAGTCAGCGGGTATGGGGAGAAGGCAGGAACGGGGTACTGATTGAGAATGATCAGCCATGATCACATTGAATGGCGGTGCTGGCTCGAAGGGCCGAATGGCCTCCTCCTGCACCTATTGTCTATTGTCTATTGTCTATTGACGAGGCTTGTATACACTGGAATTTAGAAGGATGAGAGGGGATCTTATTGAAACATATAAGATTATTAAGGGGTTGGACACGTTAGAAGCAGGAAACATGTTCCCAATGTTGGGGGAGTCCAGAACCTATGGCCACAGTTTAAGAATAAGGGGTAGGCCATTTAGAACGGAGATGACAATAGACAATAGACAATAGGTGCAGGAGTAGGCCATTCAGCCCTTCGAGCCAGCACCGCCATTCAATGCGATCATGGCTGATCACTCTCAATCAGTACCCCGTTCCTGCCTTCTCCCCATACCCCCTCACTCCGCTATCCTTAAGAGCTCTATCCAGCTCTCTCTTGAAAGCATCCAACGAACTGGCCTCCACTGCCTTCTGAGGCAGAGAATTCCACACCTTCACCACCCTCTGACTGAAAAAGTTCTTCCTCATCTCCGTTCTAAATGGCCTACCCCTTATTCTTAAACTGTGGCCCCTTGTTCTGGACTCCCCCAACATTGGGAACATGTTATCTGCCTCTAATGTGTCCAATCCCCTAATTATCTTATATGTTTCAATAAGATCCCCCCTCATCCTTCTAAATTCCAGTGTATACAAGCCCAATCGCTCCAGCCTTTCAACATACGACAGTCCCGCCATTCCGGGAATTAACCTAGTGAACCTACGCTGCACGCCCTCCATAGCAAGAATATCCTTCCTCAAATTTGGAGACCAAAACTGCACACAGTACTCCAGGTGCGGTCTCACCAGGGCCCGGTACAACTGTAGAAGGACCTCTTTGCTCCTATACTCAACTCCTCTTGTTACGAAGGCCAACATTCCATTGGCTTTCTTCACTGCCTGCTGTACCTGCATGCTTCCTTTCATTGACTGATGCACTAGGACACCCAGATCTCGTTGAACTCCCCCTCCTCCTAACTTGACACCATTCAGATAATAATCTGCCTTTCTATTCTTACTTCCAAAGTGAATAACCTCACACTTATCTACATTAAACTGCATCTGCCATGTATCCGCCCACTCACACAACCTGTCCAAGTCACCCTGCAGCCTTATTGCATCTTCCTCACAATTCACACTACCCCCCAACTTAGTATCATCTGCAAATTTGCTAATGGTACTTTTAATCCCTTCGTCTAAGTCATTAATGTATATCGTAAATAGCTGGGGTCCCAGCACCGAACCTTGCGGTACCCCACTGGTCACTGCCTGCCATTCCGAAAGGGACCCATTTATCCCCACTCTTTGCTTTCTGTCTGTCAACCAATTTTCTATCCATGTCAGTACCCTACCCCCAATACCATGTGCCCTAATTTTGCCCACTAATCTCCTATGTGGGACCTTGTCGAAGGCTTTCTGAAAGTCGAGGTACACCACATCCACTGACTCTCCCTTTTTCAGTCAGAGAGTTGTTGGCGGTACTTGGCGGCATTGAATGGCGGTGCTGGCTCGAAGGGCCGAATGTCTATTGGATAGAATGCGACATAAAAGCTGTTCATTGTACCTTCGTACACGTGACAATAATAAACTAAACTAAACTAAACGAATTCCGTGATGTAAGATCGGTGGGTGGAGGATGGGGATGGGGTTAGGGTGGAGTGGGTGATCAGCGTTTTGATGTTACTGATTTACTTTAGTTCAGTTTAGTTTAGTTCAGAGATTCAGCATGGAAACCAGCCCCTCGGCCCACCGAGCCCAGCGATCCCCGCACACTAACACTATCCTACGCACACGAGGGACCATTTACATTTTATACCAAGTCAATTAACCTGCAAACCTGCACGTCTTTGGAGTGTGGGAGGAAACCGAAGATCTCGGAGAAAACCCACGCAGGTCACGGGGAAAACGTACAAACTCCGTACAGACGGCGCCCGTAGTCAGGATCGAACCCGGGTCTCTGGCGCTGTGAGGCAGCAACTCTACCGTTGCGCCACCGTGCCACCAGTGATCAATAGATTAAACTAATCAACAACATAACAGAATTGCAGCAGCAAATTATATTTTGTGGGCGGCACGGTGGCGCAGCGGCAGAGTTGCTGCCTTACAGCGAATTCAGCGCCGGAGACTCAGGTTCGATCCTGACTACGGGCACCGTCTGTACGGAGTTTGTATGTTCTCCCCGTGACCTGCGTGGGTTTTCTCCGAGATAGAAACATAGAAACATAGAAAATAGGTGCAGGAGTAGGCCATTCGGCCCTTCGAGCCTGTACGCACCGCCATTCAATATGATCATGGCTGATCATCCAACTCAGTATCCCGTACCTGCCTTCTCTCCATACCCCCTGATCCCTTTAGCCACAAGGGCCACATCTAACTCCCTCTTAAATATAGCCAATGAACTGGCCTCAACTACCTTCTGTGGCAGAGAATTCCACAGATTCACCACTCTCTGTGTAAAAAAAAAGTTCTCATCTCGGTCCTAAAAGACTTCCCCCTTATCCTTAAACTGTGACCCCTTGTTCTGGACTTGCCCAACATCGGGAACAATCTTCCTGCATCTAGCCTGTCCAACCCCTTAAGAATTTTGTATGTTTCTATAAGATCCCCCCTCAATCTTCTAAATTCCAGCGAGTACAAGCCGAGTCTATCCAGTCTTTCTTCATCTTCGGTTTCCTCCCACACTCCAAAGACGTGCAGGTTTGTAGGTTAATTGGCTAGGAAAAAGTAAAAATTGTCCCTAGTGTGTGTAGGATAGTGTTAGTGCGCGGGGATCGCTGGTCGGCGCGGACTCGGTGGGCCGAAGGGCCAGTTTCCGCGCTGTATCTCCAAACTAAACTAAAGCAAACTAAACTAAACTGTGATGCTTTTGAGGAAATGGCTATGAAATGCTGCCACAGTAATGAGACACACGTTGGGCCTATCATAACAATGAGCATTCAACAGCCCTGCGGCCATTTCACTCATAGCAGTTCAACTTGAAAGAAGACTAGTGTCTCCACGGAGCCTTTGGTGAGTATTTGTTGGCTGTTTGTTGAGTCTCCACAGTGAGCCTGTCCTGCACTCTTTTGTTCAGAAAGGTCTCCACTAAACAAGCCCACATCATTCATTGGAGATCACTGAATGCTCCAATTTTATGTGATCATTCGATTCGCCAATTTTAGATGAAAATTTTAATTCTCCAATTTTAGATGAAAATTTTAATTCTCCAATTTTAGGTGGAAATTTAATCCTCCAATTTTACGTGAACATTGCATGCTCCAATTTTAGGTAAACATTGAATTGGAGGAACAGCACCTCATATTTCACTTGGGTGGCATGCAACCCAGTGGTATAAATATTGAATTCTCTAATGTTTTGTAAGTTCATCTCACACTCCCTTCCCCTCCTCCCTCCACCCTAGTCCCCTGCGTTCCTCCACCCTGATTGTTTCACCAGTTTCACGGTTCTCCCTATCGTTTCTCTGGAGATCACACCTTCCCCAGCCAACAGTGGGCCTCCCAGGCACGACCCTGCCTTCGGTCATTCGTGGCCGGCCGTGACTGGTCCTGGTCTTTTCTCACCTCCAGCTCTTCACCCCCCCACCCCCCCATCCCCTACTTTCAGTCTGAAGAAAGGGTACCCTACCCAAAACATCACCCATCCTTTTTCTACAGAGATGCTGCCTGACCCGCTGAGTTACTCCAGCACTTTGTGTCTATCTATGATGTGGACCAAACACAGGCAAGTGGGATTAGCGTGGATGTGATATCTTGGTCAGCATGGGCAAGTTGGGCTGAAGGGCCTGTTTCCATAGTGCATGACTCTGTAAGTCTATAGTCACCCAGCTATATCAAGGATTCCATTACGTTAAATAAGGTGCAGAAGGTTAGATAAGGTTCCAGAACCAGGGGCCACAGTCTAAGAATAAAGGGGAGGCCATTAAAAACTGAGATGAGAAAATACTTTTCTCACCCAGAGAGTTGTGAATTTGTGGAATTCTCTGCCACAGAGGGCAGTGGAGGCCAATTCACTGGATGAATTTAAAATAGCATTAGATAGAGCTCTAGGGGCTAGTGGAATCAAGGGATATGGAGGAGAAGGTTACTGATTGTGGATGATCAGCCATGATCACAATGAATGGTAGTGCTGGCTCGAAGGGCCAAATGGTCTCCTCCTGCACCTATTTTCTATGCTTCTATGTTTCTAAGAGTCTTGGCACGATGTTGCCCAGGCTTGGTGTTATACGGAGAGATAAACAAAAAGTGCTGGAGTAACTCAGTAGGTCTTCGTTATAAGCCAGCATCTCCACTTCTTTGTTTCTAAATGAAATACATAGTGCGTCACGGTGGCGCAGCGGTAGAATTGCTGCCTTATAATGCCAGAGACCCGGGTTCCATCCCGACCACGGGCGCTGTCTGTACGTAGTTTGTACGTTCTCCCCGTCACATGCCCTGCTTTCCTCCGAGATCTTCGGTTTCCTCTCACACTCCAAAGACGTGCAGGTTTGTAGTCAAGTCAAGTCAAGTTTATTTGTCACGTGCACGATGTGCAGTGAAATTGGCAATGCCTGCGGATTGTGCACAAAAAAAGTTACAATTACAGCATATAAATTAAAATTAATACAGAAAAGAAAATTTAGCCCCTGGAGTTATAATAGTTAACAGTCCTGATGGCCTGTGGGAAGAAACTCCGTCTCATCCTCTCCGTTTTCACAGCGTGACAGCGGAGGCGTTTGCCTGACCGTAGCAGCTGGAACAGTCCGTTGCTGGGGTGGTAGGGGTCCCCCATAATGTTGCTGGCTCTGGATCTGCACCTCCTGATGTATAGGTCCTGCAGAGGGACGAGTGTAGTTCCCATGGTGCGTTCTGCTGAATGCACTACTCTCTGCAGGGCCATCCTGTCCTGGGCAGAGCTGTTCCCAAACCAGACTGTGATGTTGCCGGACAGGATGCTCTCTACAGCCCCAGAGTAGAAGCAATGAAGGATCCTCAGAGACACTCTGAATTTCCTCAGCTGTCTGAGGTGGTAAAGGCGCTGCCTTGCCTTACCCACCAGTGCGGCAATGTGCGTTGTCCATGTCAGATCCTCTGTGATGCGGACTCCCAGGTATTTAAAGCTGCTCACCCTATCCACAGTAGACCCATTTATCTCCAGTGGCGTGTACGTCCTTGGATGTTGAACCCTTCTAAAGTCCACAATCAGCTCCTTAGTTTTTGTGACATTCAAGAGGAGGCTATTGTCCCGACACCAGAGTGCCAGATCAAGTCAAGTCAAGTCAAGATCAGCCACCTCTTCCCGGTAGGCTAATTGGCTTTGGTATAAATGTAAATTGTCCCGAGAGTGTGGTGTTCGTGTGCGGGGATCGCTGGTCGGTGCAGACTCGGTGGGCCGAAGGGCCTGTTTCCGCGCTGTATCTCTAAACTAAAAACTAAGCTGGTTAGGGAAGACTTATTCTACCAGAAACCATATTAGCTGCTGGTTATTATGTTATTTTCATACAAGAATGGTTTGATCTTTCTGACGACTGATTCAATTAATTTTGCAATTACTAAGGTCAGGCGAATGGGTCTAGCGATTGCAAATATGACTCTGTCACCATCTCCAATATGAAAACTAATTTGCTTGTCATTCCTAAACTCTTTATTGACCCACTTGCATATATTTTTATAGGAGGCATCATTTTTACACTCTTCTTTTCACCTGAGAGATTAATAAAGCTTCAATTTCCTCTCTCCAATGTCTGTTTTAATCTCAAGTTTTGAATAACAGCACACTCTGCAGCCTCACGGCACCAGAGACCCAGGTTCGATCCTGACTACGGGTTCTGCCTGTACAGAGCTTGTACGTTCTCCCTGTGACTTGCGTGGGTTTTCTCCGGGTGCTCTGGTTTCCTCCCGCACTCCAAAGACGAGCGGGTTTGTAGGTTAATTGGGTTCTGTAGATATCCCCTGGGATAAAATGGCGGCGCTGCCATAGCAGCTGCGGCTTACCTGCGGCTTACCTGCGGCCCATTTGTCTTTGTGTTTTGTTGTTTTTTTGTGTCTTAATTGTCGATGTGATGTTGTGTTTTTGTGTTTGTGTACTATGTGTGGGTGTGTGGGTGTGTGGGGGAGGGAGGGAACTGTAAAATTGTAAATATGTGTCCCTTCCGAACGGAGACCCTATGGCGAGTCCGAAACTTGTTGGTTGTAGACGAAGTTTATTGCAGCCGCAATACACGAATACAGAGTTAAACAACAAGTCACAGGACAACCAATACAAACTTACTGTCTTCCTTGAAGACTTCGCCGAACTGACTCAAACGGGCGCCAAACGCGCACCTGACATCGCTGGCCAATCAGCGATGTCGTTCCCTGGACCAATCCCCATGGTCGCGTTCCCACGTGACCTCGCTGGCCAATCCGAGGGTTCGACGACCTGGACCATTCTCTATGGTCGCTACATGACCCCCCCCAGAACCCGAGGTGCGGAACCTAGCTGGGAGCCGGATTTCGCGACCATAACGAGTACGGAGAGGGACAGCCTGAACCACAGGAGCCGGAGGTTCCGGACTTGGAGGAACAGCCGGAACGAGAGGTTCTGGAGGAACTACCGGCACGGGGGGTTCTGGAGGAACTGCCGAAACGGGGGGTCCTGGAGGAACTGTCGGAACGGGGGTTTCTGGTCTAGGCGGAACTAACGGAGGTCGGCCTCTCCTAGGGGTTTGACCGACCAGGACTGGTTGATCCGGGTCCAAATGGGCAGGTTTGAGCCGGGACACCGAGACGAGTTCACTCTTGCCGCCCATGTCTAAGGTGAAAGTAGCCGTTCCCTTACGTAAAACCCGGAACGGCCCTTGATAGACCTTCTGCAACAGTGCGCGATGGGAATCTTTACGCAGAAAAACAAACTCACAGTCCTTCAGGGAAAATGGTTCATGTACCATGGAACACCCATGACGTGAAGTCGGCACTGGAGCCAGGGAGCCCACCCGTTCCCGGAGAGATGCTAACGCTGATGGGACTGTAGGGAGCAGGGCTGAAGGATCCGGAAACAGATCTCCGGGTACTCGAAGTGTCGAGCCATATACTAGCTCTGCGGACGACGCACCGAGATCTGGCTTAGGAGCAGTCCTGATGCCCAAAAGAACCCAAGGGAGTTGGTCTACCCAGTCCGGGCCTTCAAGCCTTGCACTGAGGGACGCCTTAAGTTGGCGGTGGAACCTTTCTACGAGTCCATTTGCCTGGGGGTGATATGCAGTTGTGGGTTGTAACTTGGACCCGTACAGTTCCGCCAGCGCGGCCCAGAGGGACGAAGTGAACTGTGGACCTCTGTCAGTTGTAATAACTGCCGGGACCCCGAAACGAGCTACCCAATGAAGGGCCAAAGTCCTAGCACAAGACGCTGACGAGATATCAAACAATGGGAAAGCCTCTGGCCACCGGGTGAACCGATCCACCACCGTGAGGAGGTGGGTGTAGCCCCGGGAGGAAGGCAAAGGCCCGACCAAATCCACGTGGATGTGGAAAAAACGACAAACCGGGACCTCGAAATCCTGTACGGGGGGCTGGACGTGGCGCTGGACTTTAGCGGTCTGACAGGGCACGCAGGAACGTGCCCACCCCGCTACCTGTTTCCGCAGGCCATGCCAGACAAACCTCGCTGCTACCAAGGCAGAGGTGGAGCGGATGGACGGGTGCGCCAGCCCATGAATGGCATCGAAAACCCGGCGCTGAAGGGAGGGCGGTACTACCGGCCTGGGACGAGGAAGAGAAACATCGCACCAGACTTTTGTGCCCGCCGACCCACAAGCTACCTGGGCCAACTTCAATCCCGAAGTGGTGGACTGGTATGCCGAAACGGTATCCGCTAGGAGCTGTGCCTCCGCAAGCTCCTGGGGATCCACTTCGCAGTCCACCGCCGAAATAGGGGGAAAAGCAGGTCTAGACAGGGCGTCAGCAACGGCATTAAGCTTACCCGCGACATGACGGACATCTGTGGTAAATTCGGAGATAGCAGTTAGATGCCGCTGCTGGCGGGCCGACCATGGGTCAGACAATTTCGAAAAAGCAAATGTTAATGGCTTGTGGTCCGTAAATGCCACAAATGGGCGGCCCTCGAGGAAATACCTGAAATGACGGACAGCTAAATAGAGAGCCAGAAGCTCTCGGTCAAATGCGCTATATTTCAGCTCGGCCGAATTTAGTTTCCGGCTGAAAAACGCTAACGGCTGCCAACGGCCACCGACCTGCTGCTCCAGAACTCCACCCACCGCCACGTCAGAGGCATCAACCGTCAGGGCCGTGGGGGCGGAGGGGCTCGGATGGACCAGCATGGTGGCGTCTGCCAAGGCTGCCTTAGCTGCCGTAAAAGCCGACTCTGCGGCCGGGGACCACAACAACTCTACCGGATTCCCTGCAAGGCATTGGAAAAGCGGGCGCAGGACTCGCGCCGCTGCCGGGACGAATCTATGGTAGAAATTAACCATGCCTACGAACTCCTGCAGCCCTTTTACTGTGGTAGGCCTGGGAAAAGCCCGGATAGCTTCCACCTTCTCGGGCAAAGGTGCGGCGCCGGCAGGAGTAATTCTGTGCCCTAGAAAATCGAGGGCAGGCAGGCCGAATTGACATTTGGAGGGTTGGATAATGAGCCCGTGGTCTTGGAGCCGCTGGGACACGGTCCGCAAATGGGCCTGGTGTTCCAGCACGGAGGGGCTGGCTACCAGGATGTCATCTAAATAAATAAACAAAAAGGGTAAACCCCGGCCCACGCGGTCCATCAGTCGCTGGAAAGCCTGTGCCGCGTTCTTTAAACCGAAAGGCATGCGCAACCATTCAAACAACCCGAACGGAGTAATAGTTGCAGTTTTTTGTATGTCCTCCGGTCGCACCGGAATCTGGTGGTATCCTCGCACCAAATCGATTTTGGAAAACACCACCGCTCCTTCCAGCCCAGATGAAAAGTCCTGTAGGTGCGGTATGGGGTAGCGATCAGCCGTGGTGACAGCATTGAGACGCCGATAATCGCCACATGGTCTCCACCCCCCAGATGCCTTGGAGACCATGTGTAACGGCGAGGCCCACGGGCTGTCAGACTGACGGACAATTCCCATTTCCTCCATCTTCCTGAACTCCGCCCTTGCCACCACCAGTTTGTCTGGCGGTAGTCTCTTGGCCCGAGCGAAAACGGGAGGGCCTTCGGTGCGGATGTGATGGACCACACCGTGCTTAGCCGAAGGTGCGTCAAAACGTTGGACGAGCAGCTCTGGGAACTCTGCCAGAATCGCAGCATACGAGTCGGGGGCTGCGACGACGGCCTGGACAGTAGGGCTGGGCGAGGAGGCGATTGTCGGAGCGACGTGCTCATCTTCGGCAGAGGGTCGGAGGTCGTTACCGCGGACATCAGGAACCAGTGAAAAAGCCCAGAGAAAATCTGCGCCCAGGATCGCTTGTTTGACGTCGGCTATGATGAATGGCCATTCGTACGTGCGGAGGCCTAACACAAGGGACATCTTCCGTGTACCGAAAGTGCGAATTGGGCTGCCATTAACCGCGATGAGGGTGGGACCTGTCTTACCCGATCTGGTTTCGAGGTCGGTCGGCGGCACTATGCTGACGATGGCTCCCGTGTCTACCAAAAATTCTGTGTCCGTGAATCGATCATGGACATAGAGGCGCCGGTTCTGGCCAATCGTAACTGCCCCTATGTACGATCGGCCGAGGCATTTCCCGCGAAGGTACAAGGCAAACGACAGTTGCGGGATTCGTTACCCCATCGTAGGTGATAATAGCACCAGCCGCGCTTGTGCGGATCTTTTTGGCGGGCTTTCGGAGAATTGGCGGGAGACGTGGCGCCATCTTGCCGTCGCTGTGGCGTGGTCACTGATGTCGAGACTTTGTTGATTGAACCACTTGCCTTGTTTTTTGCCGCTATGAGCGCGTCCGCTTTCGCTGCATATGCTTCGGGGTCCTTAAAAGAACAATCCGTAAGCAGCAGTCGGACATCCTCGGGAAGTTTCTCGCGGAATGCCTGTTCAAACATCGGGCAATCCGTATGCTCACCGGCTAACATCATCATTTCGGCCATGAGGACGGAAGGCAGTTGGTCTCCAAGATCCGGTAGGTGCAGAAGTTTTGCCGCACCACCATGCTTATTCAACCCGAAGGTTCGTAGTAATACCTTCTTCATGGCCTCGTATTTGTCTTCCGCAGGTGAATTTACGATGAACCGCATCACGCGCTTGGTTGTGTCCGGCGATAGCGCGCTGACGAGGTAGAAGTACTTTATGGCCTCGTCCGACACCTTCTTTATATGGAATTGAGCCTCGGCGTGGATAAACCAAGCTTGCGGTGCGTACGTCCAAAATAACGGAAGATGAACGCCTGCCGCGCTTGACTCCGGTGTGCCCTGCTCAGCCATCGTCAACGAGGCGTCGGGTTCCTGCTCAGTCGGTGATCGTCCAGATCACGTCGGGGTCACCAATATGGCGAGTCCGAAACTTGTTGGTTGTAGACGAAGTTTATTGCAGCCGCAATACACGAATACAGAGTTAAACAACAAGGTACAGGACAACCAATACAAACTTACTGTCTTCCTTGAAGACTTCGCCGAACTGACTCAAACGGGCGCCAAACGCGCACCTGACATCGCTGGCCAATCAGCGATGTCGTTCCCTGGACCAATCCCCATGGTCGCGTTCCCACGTGACCTCGCTGGCCAATCCGAGGGTTCGACGACCTGGACCATTCTCTATGGTCGCTACAACCCGACCTTTGTTTTCTGGGTGTTGTCTCCGTTCCTGCTGCGGCCTACCATCGGCCCAACTCCTGGAGCTGGCGGCCTCCAGGGCTCTGGTTCGCAGAGCCTGCGGATCGGACTTACCATCAGCGGAGCCGGCCGTCTTCGGAGGCTGCGGGAGCGGCTGCGACTCGCCTTAGGCTCGGGCCGACATCGGGAGCTCCGGCAGCGGCAGCGTGTTCGCCCGCCCCGGATCGCGGGATTTTTCTCTGCTGGGCGGGGGCTTCAATGTCGGGAGCCACGACCGCCCCGACGTGCAGCAACAGCGGCAGCGTGTTCGCCCGCCCCGGATCGCGGGGCTTGGGTCGGCCCGCTGCGGACCGTCCGGCGCGGCCTGGAACCACAACAGCCTGACTGCGGGAGAAGACGGCAGGGGAAGGGAAAATACATTGTGGCCTTCCATCACAGTGAGGAGAGGACTGGAGGAGACTCACTGTGATGGATGTTTCTTTTTTTGTGTGTTTTTGGGGTTGTGTAATTTGCCTATTTTAATGCTTTATTGTGTAATCTGCCTATTTTAGTGCTTTTATTGTTGGACTGTGGGTGACTGAATTTCGTCCAAAAAACTTTTTTGGATGACAAATAAAGCTGTCTTGAATTTTGAATCTTGAATGTAGGATAAGTGGGATAACATGGAATGGGTGTTCAGTTTCAGTTTAGTTTACTGTCAAGTGTACCGAGCGAGGTACAGTGAAAAGCTTTTGTTGCGTGCTAACCAGTCAGTGGAAAGCCAATACATGATTACAATCGAGCCATTCAATGCACAGATACATGATGAAGGCAATAACGTTTAGTGCAAGATTAAATCCGGTAAAGTCCGATTAAAAATTAATCAATTTAATCTTTTAGATGAAAAGATTAACATAATTTTTTAAAGGAGAAGGAATGACCTTTAGGGTGGGATTTTGCTGGTTGCTCTTCCAAGCAAGCAATTACTTGCTATTGAGGGAGTGCAGCGTAGGTTTACTAGGTTAATTCCCGGAATGGCGGGACTGTCATATGTTGAAAGACTGGAGCGACTAGGCTTGTATACACTGGAATTTAGAAGGATGAGAGGAGACCTTATCGAAACGTATCAGATTATTAAGGGGTTGGACACGTTAGAGGCAGGGATCATGTTCCCAATGTTGGGGGAGTCCAGAACAAGGGGCCACAGTTTATGAATAAGGGGTAGGCCATTTAGAACTGAGATGAGGAAAAACTTTTTCAGTCAGAGAGTTGTGAATCTGTGGAATTCTCTGCCTCAGAAGGCAGTGGAGGCCAATTCTCTGAATGCATTCAAGAGAGAGCTAGATAGAGCTCTTAAGGATAGCGGCGTCAGGGGGTATGGGGAGAAGGCAGGAACGGGGTACTGATTGAGAATGATCAGCCATGATCACATTGAATGGCGGTGCTGGCTCGAAGGGCCGAATGGCCTCCTCCTGCACCTATTGTCTATTGTCCATTGTCTACAGTGTGGATGGAGACATTGATGGGGAGTCTGGTCTGTGTGATGTTCTGGGCTACATCCACCTCTTTGTAATTTCTCACTGTCTTGGGAAGAGCTGTCTTAGTTTAGTTTAGAGATGAGAATCTATGCTATTAGCTGATATAGTTAATTAGAGATACTGATATTTTGTTGTAGTTGTAGTTTCTTTTGTTGTTTTAGCTAATGCTGCGCAGAAACAGGCCCTTCGGCCCACTGAGCCCACACCGACCGGCGATCCCCGCACACTAACACTATCCTACACACACTAGGGACAATTTTACAATTTACACCAAGCCAATTAACCTGCAAGCCTGTACGTCTTTGGAGTGCGGGAGGAAACCAGAGAGCTCGGAGAAAACCCACGCGGGTCACAGGGCGAGCGTGCAAACTCCGCACAGACAGCGCTCGTAGTCGGGATCGTACCCGGGTGCCCGGCGCTGTGAGGCAGCAACTCTGCCGCTGCATCACCGTGCTGCCCACGTAGCCCAGACCATCACACAGCCCCACCACGCCCCCACGCTGCCTTGGATAAGCGGCCAACATGGACTTGTGCATCTTCACTGTTCCCTAACGCACAGACTAGACTCCGGGATGGTGGATACATACCCGAGATTCCAGCTCACGCTGACAGCTTCGGGACTGTGACAGAGTTCTACAATGACCACCTTGAAGGAGTGTTTTGACAGCATCTCCCAGTGTTGTGACTGCCGTATCACTCTCACCCTCCAGGCAGTCCCACCAAGAGCATTTAGAGTTATAATTCCATTGAAAGCTCCCAAAACAGCAACAGTTCAACATAGCTTTGCTGACAACTAATAACCGCAATGTTTACATTTGTTTATGACTTAGAATTGGAACATACATTCCACATCGCTTAAAATACCATGGACTATTTCAGTTTTTCCCTTAATAAGTAAGAATATCTCTGGTTCTTTGGCAGATGTTAGTCTGTTGGAAGTTCTCAATTACTGAACTACAATCTGAGATGTTATTGATATTTAGATCTGAGAGCATATTGAGAAACATCCTAATGTGCTTCAGGGAATGAAGCCCTCGATCGTTGCTTGGTCTTCACAGGACCGCAGAGCCAATAATGCACATTACATTTTCTCTTCAGTACACACAACCACTACTGATGCACCATACACCGATCAGCCAAAACGTTATGACCTGATCAGCCAAAACATTATGACCACCTGCCCAATATGCTGTTGGTCCTCCGTGTGCAGCCCCATACGCAGCAGGGTGCGATGCACTATGTATTGTGACACATTCCTCCCGTGACCACCATTAACATTCTCTGTGACTTGTTCCACAGTCGACCTTCTGTCGGTTCGGACCAGACGGGATAGCCTTCGTTGCCCTTGCGCATCGATGAGCCTTGGGCGCCCAACACCCTGTCTGTCGCCGGTTTGTGGTTTGTCCCTCCTCGGACCACTGTCGGTAGGTACTCACCACTGCTGACCGGGAGCACCCCACAAGCCTTGCCGTTTCAGAGATGCTCTGACCCAGTCGTCTGGCCATAACAATTTGGCCCTTGTCAAAGTCGCTCAGGTCTTTACTCCTGCCCATTTCTCCTGCATCCAACACATCAACTTCAAGAACTGACTGTTCACTTGCTGCCGAATACATCCCACCCCTTGACAGGTGCCATTGTAACAAGATAATCAATGTTATTCACTTCGCCTGTCAGTAGTCATAATGTTTTGGCTGATCGTTGTAGAAAGTATTTTATAAGGATGTATCAGCATATGATGAGCGTTTGTTGGCACTGGGCCTGTACTCGCTGGAGTTTAGAAGGTTGAGGGGGGACCTCATTGAAACGTTCAGAATAATGAAAGACACAGATAGAGTGGATGTTGAGAGGATGTTTCCACTGGTGGGAGAGTCTAGGACCAGAGGTCACAGCCTCAGAATTAAAGGCCGCTCTTTTAGAAAGGAGGTGAGGAGGAACTTCTTCAGTCAGAGGGTGGTTAATCTGTGCCACAGAAGGCTGTGGAGGCCAAGTCAGTGGATATTTCTAAGGCACAGATAGACAAATTCTTGATTCGAACGGGTGTCAGGGGCTATGGGGAGAAGGCAGGAGAATGGGATTCGGGGGCTGAGATCGGTCATGATTGAATGGCGGAGCAGACAGGATGGGCCGAATGGCCTAATTCTACTCCTATAATGTGAATGTGAACTTGTGAACGTCACAGCTTGGTTTGGGAACAGCTCCATCCAAGACCGCAAGAAATTGCTTTTGAATTGTGGACACAGCCCAGACCATCACACAAACCGACCTCCCTCCCATTGGCTCCATCTACACCTCACGCTGCCTCGGCAAGGCCAGCAGCATAATCAAGGACCAGTCGCACCCTGGCCACCCCCTCTTCTCCCCTCCCCCATCGGGCAAAAGGTACAGAAGTGTGAAAACGCACACCTCCAGATTCAGGGACAGTTTCTTCCCGGCTGTTATCAGGCAACTGAACCATCCTACCACAACCAGAGAGCAGTGCTGAACTACTATCTACCTCATTGGTGACCCTCGGCCTATCCTTGATCGGACTTTGCTGGCTTTACCTTGCACTAAACGTTATTCCCTTATCATGTATCTGTACACTGTGAACGGCTCGATTGTAATCGTGTATTGTCTTTCCGCTGTCTGGTTAGCACGCAACACGAGCTTTTCACTGTACCTCGGTACACGTGACAATAAACTTAACTGAACTGAACTGAGATAGTCAGGGGTGGATTGTCAAATGGCATTAGTTCAGTCCAAGTTGTCCAAAGGCATAGTCATAGAGACATAGAGTCATAGAGTCATAGAGCTTGGAAGCAGGCCCTTCAACCCAACTTGCCCACACCGACCAGCATGTCCCAGCTCCACTAGTCCCACCTGCCTGTCCTCTAAACCTGTCCCATGTAGCTGTCTAAATGTTTCTTAAACGTCGCGATAGTAACATTTGTACATAGTAAGCATAGGTACTGGATTACTATTTGATTAGTGCTGGTGTCAGGGGTTATGGGTAGAAGGCAGGAGAATGGGGTGGGAGGGAAAGATGTACCAGCCATGATTGAATGGCGGAGTGGACTAGATCGGCCGAATGGGCTAATTCTGCTCCTATCACTTATGACCTCATGAACTTGGCCCTTCATCCCAGCAAGTGCATGCAGGCCTAGATGCCCCATCGAAACTGCTACCATTTTGGTCAACATGGATGATTTGGGCCGAAGGGCCTGTTTCCATGCCGTGTGACTCTGTGACTGTGTGTGTATGGAACGATCTGTCAGAGGAGGTAGTTGGGGCAGGTACTATCACAACGTTTAGGAGACATTTAGACAGTTGCGTGGATAGGACAGGTTTGGAGTGATATCAGCCAAGTTTAGTTTCAGTATTAACTAAAGTGGCGCAGCGGTAGAGTTGCCGCCTTATAGCAACAGAAACCCGGGCTCGTTCCCGACTGCGGGCGCCGTCTGTACGGAGTTTGTACGTTCTCCCCGTGACCTGCGTGGGTTTTCACCGGGACCTCTGGTGTCACTCCCACACTCCAAAGACGTGCAGGTTTGTAGGTTAATTGGTTTGGTAAAAGTAAATCGTTCCTAGTTTGTGCGGCATGGTGGGATTGTGTGGGGATCGCTGGTCGGCACGGAGACCCGGTGGGGGGGGGGGGTCCAGCGTTCTCGCTGTGCTGAACACATGGACCTGTTACAGAGCGAAGACGAATGAATAATATGAATGACACACAATAGACTCCTCCGAACGGCAGATCACAAGGTTATAAGGTGAAAGGATAAGAGTTGGGCCATTCGGCCCATCGAGTCTACTCCACCACCCAATCATGGCTGGTCTATCTCTCCTTCCTAACCCCATTCTCCTGCCTTCTCCCCGAAACCTCTGACACCCGTACTAGTCAAGAATCTATCTATCCCTGCCTTAGAAATATCCACTGAGTTGTGGCCCCCACAGCCTTCTGTGGCAATGAATTCCACAGATCTTGTTTACTCAAGTGTAAATTAAAGTGTAATGGGCTCAATAATTACCGAATAACCTCTGTGGGATTGAAATTTTATTTTTGCCAGTGTAGAATTTCACTCTGTTCAAATTTAGTCAACATTGGAGACTTAAGTCTGAAGATGGGTCTTGACCCGAAATGTCACCCATTCCTTCTCTCCTGAGATGCTGAGTTACTCCAACATTTTGTGATACCTTCGATTGGAGACTTAAAAATCATTTTGGTTTTAGAAACATAGAAACATAGAAAATAGGTGCAGGAAAACCCACGCAGGTCACAGGGAGAACGTACAAACTCCGTACAGACGGCGCCCGTAGTCAGGATCGAACCTGAGTCTCCGGCGCTGCATTCGCTGTAAGGCGGCAACTATACCGCTGCGCCACCGTGCCGCCCATTGTTTGAGAACCAAAAATTCATTGTTTGAGACCATTAAGTTGTTCGAATGACTAATACTTGCCCTCAACAATTAATCTATTTACTAATAAGGAATCATTACATGTTAATGTAATTAATAGAGTAATGATGCTTTCCTGGGTTTAAGTGCACCGTGTTTATCAACCTCATTTGTGAAAGGCCCAACAGAAAAATAAATATTTCACAGAGATGCTAAAAAGAGATGTTTTAATTTGCCACAGTTCATCAATCTTTTATTCTTTAATTAACCGAGTCTCCTGCTGCACTCTGTTTCCGATAAAATGGATGCTCCTTAACGTGTTGAACGGCCTACGGTCTTCATACTCTCTGGTGTCCGTCACAGGAAAGAACTGCAGACGCTGGTTTACACCGAAGATGGGCACAAAACGCTGGAGTAACTCAGCGGGTCAGGCAGCATCTCTGGAGAGAAGGAATGGGTGACGTTTCATAGAAACATAGAAAATAGGTGCAGGAGTAGGCCATTCGGCCCTTCGATCCTGCACCGCCATTCAATATGATCATGGCTGATCATCCAACTCAGTATCCCGTACCTGCCTTCTCTCCATACCCCCTGATCCCTTTAGCCACAAGGGCCACATCTAACTCCCTCTTAAATATAGCCAATGAACCGGCCTCAACTACCTTCTGTGGCAGAGAATTCCACAGATTCACCACTCTCTGTGTGGAAAAAAAAGTTCTCATCTCGGTCCTAAAAAACTTCCCCCTTATCCTTAAACTGTGACCCCTTGTTCTGGACTTCCCCAACATCGGGAACAATCTTCCTGCATCTAGCCTGTCCAACCCCTTAAGAATTTTGTAAGTTTCTATAAGATCCCCCCTCAATCTTCTAAATTCCAGCGAGTACAAGCCGAGTCTATCCAGTCTTTCTTCATATGAAAGTCCTGCTATCCCAGGAAGTCCTGCCGTTTCGGGTCGAGATGGTCATTAGCAGTTTAGTTTAGATTAGTTTAGAGATACAGCGGGGAAACAGGCCCTTCGGCCCGACGAGTCCGTGCCGACCAGCGATCCCCGCACACCAGCACACTGAACACGAACACTAACAGTCTGAAGAAGGGTCTCGACCCAAAACGTCACCCATTCCTTCTCTCCAGAGATGCTGCCTGACCTGCTGAGTTACTCCAGTTTTTTGTGTCTATCTTCTCTGCTGGAGTATTGTGTGCAATTTTGGTCTCCTAATTTTTTAGAAGGACATTCTTGCTATTGAGTGAGTGCAGTGCAGGTTCACCAGGTTAATCCCCGGGATGGTGGGACTGACATATGATGAAAGATTGGGTCGACTGGGCTTGTATTCGTTGGAATTTAGAAGGATGAGAGGGGATCTTAAAGGATTACACAGGCTAGATGCAGGAAAAATGTTCCCGAATTTTTGGGGAGTCCAGAACTAGGGGGTCACAGTTTGTGAATAAGGGGTAGGCCATTTAGGACTGGGATGAGGACATTTTTTTCACCCAGAGAGTTGTGAATCTGTGGAATTCTCTGCCACAGAAGGCAGTGGAGGCCAATTCACTGGATGTATTCATGAGAGAGTTAGATTTAGCTCTTAGGGCTAAGGGAATCAAGGTAGCGCAGCGGTAGAGTTGCTGCTTTACAGTGAATGCAGCGCCGGAGACTCAGGTTCGATCCTGACTACGGGTGCTGCACTGTAAGGAGTTTGTACGTTCTCCCCGTGACCTGCGTGGGTTTTCTCCGAGATCTTCGGTTTCCTCCCACACTCCAAAGACGTACAGGTATGTAGGTTAATTGGCTGGGTAAATGTAAAAATTGTCCCTAGTGGGTGTAGGATAGTGTTAATGTGCGGGGATCGCTGGGCGGCACGGACTTGGAGGGCCGAAAAGGCCTGTTTCCGGCTGTATATATGTGATATGATATGATATGATATGGGGGGAAAGCAGGAACGGGGGTACTGATTGAGAATGATCAGCCATTATCATATTGAATGGCGTGCTGGCTCGAAGGGCCGAATGGCCTACTCCTGCACATATTTTCTATGTTTCTATGAAACGGGATCACCTAGAGAAAACTCACATGGTCACGGGGAGAACGTGCAACCCCTTAGTCAGGATCGAACCTGGATCGCTGGCGCGGTAAGACAATAGACAAGAGACAATAGGTGCAGGAGGAGGCCATTCAGCCCTTCGAGCCAGCACCACCATTCAATGTGATCATAGCTGATCATTCTCAATCAGTACCACGTTCCTGCCTTCTCCCCATACCCCCTGACTCCGCTATCCTTAAAAGCTCTATCTAGCTCTCTCTAGAATGCATTCAGAGAATTAGCCTCCACTGCCTTCTGAAGCAAAGAATTCCACAGATTCACAACTCACTGACTGAAAAAGTTTTTCCTCATCTCAGTTCTAAATGGCCTACCCCTTATTCTTAAACTGTGGCCCCTTGTTCTGGACTCCCCCAACATTGGGAACATGTTTCCTGCCTCTATCGTGTCCAACCCCTTAATAATCTTATACGTTTCGATAAGATCTCCTCTCATCCTTCTAAATTCCAGTGTATACAAGCTTAGTCGCTCCAGCCTTTCAACATATGATAGTCCCGCCATTCCGGGAATTAACCTAGTAAACCTACGCTGCACGCCCTCAATAGCATGAATATCCTTCCTCAAATTTGGAGACCAAAACTGCACACAGTACTCCAGGTGCGGTCTCACTAGGGCCTTTTTACAACTGCAGAAGGACCTGTTTGCTCCTATACTCAACTCCTCTTGTTATGAAGGCCAACATTCCATTGGCTTTCTTCACTGCCTGCTGTACCTGCATGCTTCCTTTCAGTGACTGATGCACTAGGACACCCAGATCACGTTGTACGTCCCCTGTTCCTAACATAGTCGGCAACTCTGCTGCTGCCCCTCTGTGTCTCTCCTCTAGATCCAGCACACAAAGAGCAGCCGCATACGCCGACACAATCTTATAAGATACGCTCTCAGTGTTGAAGAAGGCCGGGGCGGCACGGTGGCGCGGCGGTAGAGTCGCTGCCTCACAGCGCCGGAGACCCGGGTTCGATCCTGACTACGGGCGCCGTCTGTGCGGAGTTTGAACGTTCGCCCCGTGACCTGCGCGGGTTTTCTCCGGGATCTCCGGTCTCCTCTCACGCCCCAGGTTTTTGTCGGTTAATCGGCTTGGTGTAATTGTAAATAGTCCCGAGTGTGCGTAGGGGGGTGTTAATGTGCGTGGATTGTTGGTCGGCGTGGACGCGGTGGGCCGACGGGCTTGTTTCTGAACTAAACCGTATCTCTAAACTAAACCGTGAGCTGGGCGGGCACAAACATGTGACGTTTCTCTGTAAATCTGTTGATTTAATAAACCCACTATTTTTATTACATCAAAAAACATTCAATTATTAAAAATGATATTTACAACACAACACAACAAACCAAAACCCGCCACCATAATACAAGACAAACAAATATACTAAATGGACTACTATACAAATAAGGCATCACACAATGAGGAAGGATATTCTTGCTATTGAGGGCGTGCAGCATAGGTTTACTAGGTTAATTCCCGGAATGGTGGGACTGTCGTATGTTGAAAGACTGGAGCGACTGGGCTTGTATACACTGGAATTTAGAAGGATGAGAGGTGATCTTATCGAAACGTATAAGATTATTAAGGGGTTGGACACGCACGTTAGAGGCAGGAAACATGTTCCCAATGTTGGGGGAGTCCAGAACAAGGGGCCACAGTTTAAGAATAAGGGGTAGGCCATTTAAAACTGAGATGAGGAAAAACCTTTTCAGTCAGAGAGTTGTGAATCTGTGGAATTCTCTGCCTCAGAAGGCAGTGGAGGCCAATTCTCTGAATGCATTCAAGAGAGAGCTAGACAGAGCTCTTAAGGATAGCGGAGTCAGGAGGAATGGGGAGAAGGCAGGAACAGGGTACTGATTGAGAATGATCAGCCATGATCACATTGAATGGCGGTGCTGGCTCGAAGGGCCGAATGGCCTCCTCCTGCACCTATTGTCTATTGTCTATAAAATGCTGGAGTAACTCAGCAGGTCAGGCAGCATCTAGGGGAGAAGGAATGGGTGACGTTTCGGGTCGAGACCCTTCTTCAGACTGATGGTTATTTTCCTACTATACAACTATGTTATCTTGGTCCACGATCCATTCAACGCCCCCCCCCCCTTCCCCCCTTCCCCCCTTTCCCCCTTCCCCCCACCCCCCCACCCCCCCTGGTGCCCAGCGGTGCCGGAAATCCCCCAGGGTACCATGGGACAGCTCGTAGTCTCTCTCCGACACCTCCCGGGAATAGACCACTATTTAGTCCAACTTACCCACTGTGCGCCAGCCATGAATGGGAGTGACTGAAGCCGATAGCAGCTTTACAAGTGCTGATTAATGAGACGATGAACCTGCCAGAAGATTGAGTTAACAAGTCCCTGGCTGGTCGCCAAGACTCAGCAGGCTGTGTGAATGAAGTGAGACGGTACACGATGGAATAAATACATCCCTTCCTCGAGGCAAGATAGTGGACAGTGGGGACAACGACCAGATCAGGTGAACGGCTGGATGCCTCTGCATCCCACTGACTGCTCGGTCCAGTAAACTCCCAAACCTGACGGTCGTAGAGTGATGCAGCGTGGAGGCAGGCCCTTCAGCCCAACCTTCAGCCCAACTTGCCCACGCCGGCCAACCTGGCCCAACTACACCTGCCTGCGTTTCGATCCCGACTACAGGTGCTGTCCGTACGGAGTTTGTACGTTCTCCCCGTGACCTGCGTGGGTTTTCTCCGGGTGCTCCGGTTTCCTCCCACACTCCAGAGACGTACAGGCTTGTAGGTTAAGTGGCTTCTGTAAATTGGCCCCGCGTGTGTGGATAGGACTAGTGTGCGGAGATCGCTGGTCAGGGTGGACTCGGTGGGCCGAAGGGCCTGCTTCCCTCTGCAGCTCTAAACAAAACTGAACTGAACTGAACTGAACCGCTAAGTGGTCGAACATTTAGTCCGATGTATACCTTTTCTCAAGATACTACTGGATCATGGAGCAACTGGAAAGGGTGTAGAGTAGATTTACGAGGGTGTGCAGGAAACAAAACTGCAGATGCTGGTTTAGATCGAAGGTAGACACAAAATGCCGCAGTAACTCAGCAGGTCAGGCAGCATCTCGGGAGAGAAGGAATGGGTGACGTTTCAGGTCGAGACCCTTCTTCAGACTGATGTCAGGGGGAAGGGGAGGGACAAAGATAGGATGTAGTCGGAGACAGGAAGACTAGTAGAACGGGTTTGGCCCATACACCTTCCAAACCTGTCCTATCCATGTACCTGTCTAACTGGCTCCAGAGCAGTTGCATCGATGGTCGCGGGGCTGGGAACTGGAAGTGTGTCCTGAGCTAATTCTGCCCCCACCATCGTCTATTGTACAGGCGATGGCTCCCACTGATTGTCGCCGGAAGCTCGCGGCACTTTTCAGGACAGACGATGACAGGGATGTAACATGAAACATGGATGATGGACACGGAAGCAGAAAGAAGAAGACCTGTCTAACTGCTTAGTTTAGAGATACAGCGCGGAAACAGGCCCTTCGGCCCTCCAAGTCCGTGCCGACCAGCGATCCCCGCACATTAGCACTATCCTACACCCACTAGGGACAATTTGTACATTTACCCAGCCAATTAACCTACATACCTGCACGTCTTTAGAGTGTGGGAGGAAACCGGAGATCTCGGAGAAAACCCACGCAGGTCACGGGGAGAACGTACAAACTCCTTACAGACGGCGCCCGCAGTCGCCCGTTGTCCCCGTTCTACTAGTCTTCCTGTCTCCGACTACATCCTATCTTTGTCCCTCCCCTTCCCCCATGACATCAGTCTGAAGAAGGGTCTCGACCCGAAACGTCACCCATTCCTTCTCTCCCGAGATGCTGCCTGACCCGCTGAGTTACTCCGGCATTTTGTGTCTACCTTCGATCTAAACCAGCATCTGCAGTTTTTCCCCAACACACCCTCGTAAATCTTCTCTGCACCCTTTCCAGTTGCTCCATGATCCAGTAGTATCTTGAGAAAAGGTATACATCGGACTAAATGTTCGACCACTTAGCGGTTCAGTTCAGTTCAGTTCAGTTCAGTTTAGTTTAGTTTAGTTTAGAGCTGCAGAGGGAAGCAGGCCCTTCGGCCCACCGAGTCCACCCTGACCAGCGATCCCCACACATTAGTTCTATCCACACACGCGGGGCCAATTTACAGTAGCCAATTAACCTACAAACCTGCACGTCTCTGGAGTGTGGGAGGAGCCCAGAGCACCCGGAGAAAACCCACGCAGGTCACGGGGAGAACGTACAAACTCCGTACAGACAGCACCTGTAGTCGGGATTGAACCCGGGTCTCTGGCGCTGTGAGGCAGCAACTCTACCGCTGCGCCACCGTGCTGCCCCTGGGCTTAAGTAAATCCAATGATGTGGGATTACATTGATTGCAAAGACCCGACCTGATCCTCTGCGATAAGCCAATCAGCTCGACTAAAACTACACAAAGTTTAAACGTTGATGTGTGTGTGTGTGTGAGTGTATGTGTATGTGTGTGTGTGTGTGTGTATGTGTGTGTGTGTGAGTGTGAGTGTGAGTGTGTGTGAGTGTGTGTGTGTGTGTGTGTGTGTGTGTGTGTGTGTGTTTGTGTGAGTGTGTGTGTGTATGAGTGAGTGTGTGTGCGTGCGTGCGTGCGTGAGTGTGTGTGTGTGTGTGTGTGTGTGAGTGAGTGAGTGTGTGAGTGTGTGTGTGTATGAGTGAGTGTGTGTGCGTGCGTGCGTGCGTGCGTGTGTGTGTGTGCGTGTGTGTGTGTGCGTGTGTGTGTGTGTGTGTGTGTGAGTGTGTGTGTGTGTGTGTGTGTGTGTGTGAGTGAGTGTGAGTGTGTGTGTGTGTGTGTGTGTGTGTGTCTGTGTGTGTGTGTGTGTGTGTGTGTGTGTGTGTGTGTGTGTGTCTGTGTGTGTGTGTGTGTGTGTGTGTGTGTGTGTGTGTGTCTGTGTGTGTGTGTGTGTGTGTGTGTGTGTGTGTGTGTGTGTGTGTGTGTGTGTGTGTAAGCAGTTGCATTCATGCAGCAGCACTGTGTGACAGTGAAGGCTGAATGTGCTGTGTTTGTGTTACAGCTGTCATCTTGGACAAGCTGGAGTTGATGCTGACGGAGTGATTACAAGTCGCAGGCACCACTGAGAGGAGGAGATGCCTTTGACCTTGTTTAACTGTTCACCAACAAACACGATCTGTCATCTTGTTCTGTGTGTCGTTTAGCCCTGCTTATTAAACGTAGGCTGCAATTTTCCTTTCCATTTGCCACTGGCTGTCACTATATCAATTGCAGTCGCTTCAAAGATGTGTCATTAGTTTACCCTCCATGTTCTTCCCTGTTTCCTCAAATCAGTAACCAAACGGATGTCACCTTGTTCTGCGTTATAGACAGGATCAAATCAACTTCTGAATGGGTTTTTGAATTCCTTTCAAGCTCCTGGTGTACATGAGGACGTGAGAGAGGGGAGGTGAGCGGTGTTTAATCTGATCCTCACGTTCCAATGCTTCTGCAGGTAGTTATCGACTTCAGGAAGTGGAGCGCTGAGCCTACCCCAGTTCCCATTGATGGCACCGAATTAGAGATGAAGTCAATATGGCCGACAACTGCTCCTGGACCACCCATAGTGCAGCAACCACCAAGAAAGCTCGCCAACGCCTTTAGAAGGCTTAGGGAGTTTGGCATGACCCCAACAACTCTCACCAACTTCTACAGATGCATCGTAGAAAGCATTTTATCGGGAAGCACCACAGCTTGGTTTGGGAACAGCTTCATCCAAGGCCGCAAGAGTTGTGGACGCAGCCCACAGACCATCACACAAACCGACCGACCCGATAACGTCATCTATTCCTTCTCTCTCCCGAGATGCTGCCTGACCCGCTGAGTTACTCCAGCATTTTGTGTCTACTTTCGATTTATACCAGCACCTGCAGTTCCTTCCTGCACTACTCCCTTCCATTGACTCCGTTTATACCTCGGCAAGGCCAGCCTCACGTTAGACAGTCCACTCATGTGTCTGTACACCGTGGGCAGCTCGATTGTAATCATGTGCGGTCTTTCCGCTGACTGGCTAACACGCAATCAAGCGTTTTTCACTCTAACCTCGGTACGTGTGACAATAAACTGAACTAAGCTGGAGCTGCTGCCTCACAGCACCAGAGACCCGGGTCCGATCCCGACGCCGGGTGCTGTCCGTGTGGAGTTTGCAGGTTGGCCCTGTGACCGCGTGGGTTTCCTCCAGGTGTTCCGGACGCTTCCCACATCCCAGAGACGTGCGGGCTAACAGATTAATTGGCGCTCGGTAAACTGACCCTAGTGGCCTCAGAAAAGCCACCAGCATCCACAAAGACTCTTCACACCCCTGCAACAGTCTGTTCGAACTCCTTCCATCGGGCAGACGACACAAGGCCTTCTACGCCCGCACCTCCAGACTCAGGAACAGCTTCATCCCCAGGGCCATAGCTGCTATGAACCGGTCCTGCTGAGCCGGATGGCCACAACGCATAGATCAACTTGCACTTTACCCTGTCTAAAAACTGTTACAACTGTCTCGTTTCGTTGGGTTGCTGTTAATTACTTAAATTATTGCATCGTATGGGAGGCGCATTCCCAATCTCGTTGTACCCCTGGGTACAATGACAATAAAGATATATTGTATTGTATTGTATTGTATTGTATTGTAGGTAACAAAAACTGCAGATGCTGGTTCAAAGCGAAGGTAGACGCAAAATGCTGGAGTAACTCAGCAGGTCAGGCAGCATCTCTGGAGAGAAGGAATGGGTGACGTTTCGGGTCGAGACCCTTCTTCAGACTGATGTCCGGGGACCGGTCCCGCCCCCTCCCCGGCATCAGTCTGAGGAAGGGTCTCGACCCGAAACGTCACCCATTATTCCTTCTCTCAGGAGAAGCTGTCTGACCCGCTGAGTTACTCCGGCATTTTGTGCATGCTTAGTGTGTAGGGAGTGGATGTCAAAGTGGAATAACATAGAACTAGCGTGAAAGGGCGATGGATGGTCGGCATGGACTCGGTGGGCCGAAGGGACTGTTTCCATGCTGTATCTTTCAATCAATTCAATCAATCTCAGAGGTGACTACAACTGACCCTCCTCAGTGTTGGATTGCGTGGCCCTTGTGGGCGGTTGGGAACTCTGCAGTGAATAGACAACAGACAATAGACAATAGACAATAGACAATAGACAATAGGTGCAGGAGGAGGCCATTCGGCCCTTCGAGCCAGCACCGCCATCCAATGTGATCATGGCTGATCATTCTCAATCAGTACCCCGTTCCTGCCTTCTCCCCATACCCCCTGACTCCGCTATCCTTAAGAGCTCTATCCAGCTCTCTCTTGAATGCATTCAGAGAATTGGCCTCCACTGCCTTCTGAGGCAGAGAATTCCACAGATTCACAACTCTCTGACTGAGAAAGACGTTACCCTTACTTCAGACGGACCACTCAACGATGAATTCACCGTGGGCCGGCACGGTGGCGCAGCGGTAGAGTTGCGGCCTTACAGCGCCAGAGACCCCGGTTCCATCCCGACCACGCCCGGGTGTAGTTTGCACGTTCTCCCCGGGACCTCGTGGGTTTTCTCCGGGTGCTCCGGTTTCCTCCCGCGCTCCGACGACGGGCAGCTTTGCAGGTTAACAGGCTGCTTGTAGGATACGTGTGTAGGATACACAACTAGTGATCGCTGGTCGGCACAGATTCGGTGATCCGCATGGGCCTGTTTCCATGCTGTATGTCTAAAGTCTGCACGACCTTCTCTGGCAGAGTCTGAAGAAGGGTCTCGACCCGCAATGTCGCCCATTCCCTCTCTCCAGAGACGCTGCCTGACCCGCTGAGTTACTCCAGCTTCTGGTGTCCACTTCCTCAGGCAGCACGTTTGACATACCCACTACCCTCTGTGGGAATATTGACTTTAATACTTCCACTTCCCCTGGAATTCTGCTGGCTGTCGAGCGTGCAGTTATCCCAAATATGAGACCCGTTTCCAGCTTTATATTTGTCGTAGGGCGCTCACGTTACCTGCAGAACATTCTCAGGATTTTGCAAGTAGCAGCTCAAAAGTTACACTGTCTGGTTTGAGTTTAGCTTAGTTTAGAGATAGCTGGATAGACACAAAGTGCTGGCGTGTCTCAGCGGGCCAGGCAGCATCTATGGAGAGAAAGGCTGGGAGACGTTTCGGGGTCGGGACCCTTCCTCAGGCAGTCTGAAGAAGAGTCCAGACCCGAAACGTCACCCAGCCTTTTAAAATCTAGTTTAGAGATACGGCACAGAAACAGGCCCTTCGGCCCACCGAGTCCGCGCCGACCAGCGATCCCCACACACTAACACTGTCCCACACACACACTAGGTTCAATTTTACATTTATACTAAGTTAATTACCCTACAAACCTATGTCTTTGGAGTGTGGGAGGAAACTGAAGATCTCGGAGAAAACCCACGCAGGTCACGGGGAGAACGTACAAACCGTACAGACGGCACCCGTGGTCGGGATGAAACCCGGGTCTCCGGCACTGTGAGGCAGCAACTCTACCGCTGCGCCACCGAGCCCTGGTCTATGCAGAGATGATTGAAAGAATTGAGGAACTGTTGTGGGATATTCAGAGAATTTGTCTACATAGAAACATAGAAACATAGAAAATAGGTGCAGGAGTAGGCCATTCGGCCCTTCGAGCCTGCACCGCCATTCAATATGATCATGGCTGATCATCCAACTCAGTATCCTGTACCTGCCTTCTCTCCATACCCACTGATCCCTTTAGCCACAAGGGCCACATCTAACTCCCTCTTAAATATAGCCAATGAACTGGCCTCAACTACCTTCTGTGGCAGAGAATTCCACAGATTCACCACTCTCTGTGTGAAAAAAAACGTTCTCATCTCGGTCCTAAAAGGCTTCCCCCTTATCCTTAAACTGTGACCCCTTGTTCTGGACTTCCCCAACATCGGGAACAATCTTCCTGCATCTAGCCTGTCCAACCCCTTAAGAATTTTCTAAGTTTCTATAAGATCCCCCCTCAATCTTCTAAATTCCAGCCAGGATCGAACCAGGATCTAGCACTCTATCTCTGATCTATCTCTCTCTCATAACCCCATCCTCCTGCCTTCCCCCCACAACCCCTGACACCCATACTAATCAAGAAATTCCTCCTCATCTCCTTCCTAAAGGAACGTCCTTTAATTCTGAGGCTGTGCCCTCTGGTCCTAGACTCTCCCACTAGTGGAAACATCCTCTCCACATCCACTCTATCCGGGATCGGTGGTCAGATTGGACTGGATAGCGAGCCTTCCTGTACCTGGGTACAGGTGGAACTGATAAACCGGCAGCAATGCCTTTGCAGGGAGCAGTAATAATGGATGTGGACGTGAAGGTGAAGGAAACAATGAGTGAGGACCTGAGAGATTGTCCACTGGGGACTTTTGGCTGTTTATGCACTGTACTGTATATGAAACTCGCAGAGTGGAATGAGCTGCTCGGTGACGTAGGTTCAGGCAGGTACAATAATAACAAGGTTCCCATTTGCAATGTCAATAGACAATAGACAATAGGTGCAGGAGGAGGCCATTCGGCCCTTCGAGCCAGCACCGCCATTCAATGTGATCATGGCTGATCATTCTCAATCAGTACCCCGTTCCTGCCTTCTCCCCATACCCCCTGACTCCGCTATCCTTAAGAGCTCTATCTAGCTCTCTCTTGAATGCATTCAGAGAATTGGCCTCCACTGCCTTCTGAGGCAGAGAATTCCACAGATTCACAACTCTCTGACTGAAAAGGGTTTTCCTCATCTCCGTTCTAAATGGCCTACCCCTTATTCTTAAACCGTGGCCCACTTCTTAAACTTAACTTAAACTTAAATCCACTTCTTACACTGTCAGCACGCTCAGCTACCACAGGCAGTCCAAGAGAAGTGAAAGTATGAAAACAAGCTCTCACTCAGGGAGTGGTGGGTGTATGGAACGAGTTGCCAGAGGACAGACACAAAACGGGTCTTCTTCAAGAAGGGTCTCGACCCGAAACGTCACCCGTTCCTTCTCTCCAGAGACGCTGCCTGCCCCGTTGGGTCACTCCAGCATTTTGTGCTCATCTTCGGTTTAAACCCGCATCTGCAGTTCCTTCCTGCACAGGTTGCCAGAGGAAGGTCACGGTGGCGCAGCGGTAGAGTTGCCGCCTTACAGCAAATGCAGCGCCAGAGACCCGGGTTCCATCCCGACTACGGGCGTCGTCTGTACGGAGTTTGTACGTTCTTCCCTGCATGGGTTTTCTCCGAGATCTTCGGTTTCCTCCCACGCTCCAAAGACGCGCAGGTTTGTAGGTTAATTGACTTGGTGTAAATGTAAATTGTCCCTAGTGGGTGTAGGATAGTGTTAATGTGCGGGGATCGCTGGTCGGCGCGGACCCGGTGGGCCGAAAGGGCCTGTTTCCGTGCTGTATCTCTAAACTAAACTAAACTAAACTAAACTGCAGCGAGCCTCAGTCCACAGTCAGCCACCTGATCAGGTGTAGTAAATGCATTTTCGACGTACGATAATATGGATTTACGATGAGTTTATCAGAACGTAACCCCATCGTAAGTTGAGGGGCACCTGTATATGGAACGAGTTGCCAGGGGATAGGCACAAAATGTGTCTTCTTCAAGAAGGGTCTCGACCCGAAACTTCACTCGTTCCTTCTCTCCAAAGATGCTGCCTGTCCGGCTGAGTCACTCCAGCGTTTTGTGTCTGCCTTCGGTTTAAACCCGCATCTGCAGTTCCTTCGTACATGAGTTGCCAGAGGAATGGACAATGCTGCCTGCTCTCCATCTCACCCCCTGACTTTGCTTTCGCTTCGAATTTCCAGCATCCACTGTATTTTGAGTCCAGTTTATTGTCACGTGTACCGAGAGGTACAGTGAAGAGCTTTTGTTGCGCGCTAACCAGTCAGCGGAAAGACAACACGTGATTGCAATCGAGCCATTTACAGCGCACAGATACATGATAAGGGAATAACGTTTAGTGCAAGGTAAAGCCAGCAAAGTCCCAGGGTCACCGATGAGGTAGATAGTAGTTCAGCACTGCTCTCTGGTTCCCTGGGTCGCGGGGCTTGGGTCAGCCCGCTGCGGACCTTTCACCGTCCGGCGCGGCATGCAATAGGCCGCGGGATTTTCTCCGCCCGGCGGGGGCTTCAATGTCGGGAGCCACGACCGCCCCGACGTGCAGCGGCATCGTCTTCGCCCGCCCTGGGCCGCGGGGCTTGGGTCGGCCCGCTGCGGACCTTTCACCGTCCGGCGCGGCCTGGAACGTGGCAACTACAACAGCCTGACCGCGGGAGATGACGGGATGAGGAACTGAGATGAGGAAAAACTTTTTCAGTCAGAGGGTTGTGAATCTGTGGAATTCTCTGCCTCAGAAGGCAGTGGAGGCCATTCTCTGAATGCATTCAAGAGAGAGCTAGATAGAGCTCTTAAGGATAGCGGAGTCAGGGGGTATGGGGAGAAGGCAGGAACGGGGTACTGATTGAGAATGATCAGCCATGATCACATTGAATGGTGGTGCTGGCTCGAAGGGCCGAATGGCCTCCTTCTGCACCTATTGTCTATTGTCTAATGGGAAGAGAAAAGACATTGTGGTCTTCCATCACAGTGCGGAGGTGACTGGAGGAGACTCACTGCGATGGATGTTTCTTTTTGTTTGTTTTAGATTTTAGATTTAGTTTTAGAGATACAGCGCGGAAACAGGCCCTTCGGCCCACCGAGTCCGCGCCGCCCAGCGATCCCCGCACATTAACAGTATCCTACACCCACTAGGGACAATTTTTAAAAACATTTTACCCAGTCAATTAACCTACAAACCTGCACGTCCTTGGAGTGTGGGAGGAAACCGAAGATCTCGGATAAAACCCACGCAGGTCACGGGGAGAACGTACAAACTCCGTACAGACAGCGCCCGTAGTCAGGATCGAACCTGAGTCTCCGGCGCTGCATTCGCTGTAAGGCGGCAACTCTACCGCTGCGTTTTGTGTTGGTTTGTGATTGTGTGTGTAATTGCTCTTATTGTTGGACTGTGGGTGACGAAATCTCGTCCAAAAGACTTGTTTTTTTTGGACGACAATAAAGGTAATTCTGATTCTGATTCTGGTAGGATGGTTCAGTTGCCTGATAACAGCTGGGAAGAAACTGTCCCTGAATCTGGAGGTGTGCGTTTCCACACTTCTGTACCTTTGACTTTGATTTTCAGACATTTTCTCTGCCTGTCACATCACAGTGCCAAATGTCTCTGAGCAGATTTTAGTGGATATTTATTTCCAGTATTTACGATCAGTTTATTGCCAGTGGGGGACTTGACACTGGTTCTGAGTTCTTATTTATTGCAATGCTGCAAAATTAAACCAAGCTCATTTCCAGCTCTTAAATGTTTCAAGGAGTAATTTTTAAAGTGATATTTTACAATCAGCTCACGTTTTAAGATAGTTTACATTCAGCGCGTTATCATTAACCAGGGGCGAAATCATGAAAAATTTTGTTTTCCATAATGTGCATTTCTCCACATTACTGAACGTTAACAAACAGAAAGCCTGCACTCCTTTGAGAGAATATAGCATGGAAACAGGCCGTTCGGCCCAACTCGTCTATGCTGACTGAGGTACCCTATCTAAGATAGTCCCACTTACCCCTGTTTGGTCCATAGCTCCCGAAACCTTTCCTATCCATGTACCTGTCCAGGTGTATTTTAAATCTGTTATTCATGTACCTGTCCAGGTGTATTTTAAACCTGTTATCCATGTACCTGTCCAAGTGTATTTATATGCTGTTGCCCATGTACCTGTCCAGGTGTATTTTAAACCTGTTATCCATGTACCTGTCCAAGTGTATTTATATGCTGTTGCCCATGTACCTGTCCAGGTGTATTTTAAACCTGTTATCCATGTACCTGTCCAAGTGTATTTATATGCTGTTGCCCATGTACCTGTCCAGGTGTATTTTAAATCTGTTATCCATGTACCTGTCCAAGTGTATTTTAAACCTGTTATCCACGTACCTGTCCAGGTGTATTTTAAACCTGTTATCCATGTACCTGTCCAGGTGTATTTTAAATGCTGTTATCCATGTACCTGTCCAGTTGTATTTTAAATGCTGTTGCCCATGTACCTGTCCAGGTGTATTTTAAATACTGTTGTTCATGTACCTGTCTAAGTGTATTTTGAATGCTGTTGCCCATGTATCTGTCCAGGTGTATTTTAAATGCTGTTATCCATGTACCT